>NW_011494865.1:1109264-1110949 GCF_000754665.1 Bison bison bison | reverse complement strand
GGGGGGATGGTTTCGGGATGATTCAAGCCCTTTACATATTTTGTGCACTTTACTTCTAATCTAATGCTGCCGCTGATCTGACAGGAGGTACTGGTACCTGGTCTGGAGTTTGGGGACCCCTGCTCTATGGGGTAATCTGCCCACACCTCTCTCCTAACTTCTGGGGCTACTGATGTTCCTTGGCTTCTAGAGGCATCTTCCAGTCTCTGGCTCCATCCGCACATGGCCTTTTCCTCCATGTCTGTGTTTGACTCAGCTTTCTTCTCTGTGTGTGTGTGTCCTCCCTCCTTCTTATAAGGACACCAGTTGCTGGATTTAGCACCCCCTGCCCCAGTGGTCCCCCATGGGTAATCCAGGAAGATGATCTTATTTCCAGATCCTTAATTACACCTGCAAAGACACTTATTCCAAATAAATTCACATGCTCAGATTCCAGGCATTAGGATGTGGACAGATCTTTTCTGGGGCTGCAAGTCAACTTCCTACAGTTATGGTGGGCAAGGAAGGCCTTTGAGGGTGTGTCTGGGTGTGAAGTGTTCCAGAAGCTGACCCCAAGGTGTGGGGGGAGCGGGGTGGGGTGGCAGGAAATGCTACTGGGAGGCAGAGAAGAGAGACCTTGAGCAGCGGGAGCCTGGGGCTCCATCCCACTGGGAACCCCAGGAGGCCGCACAGAACGTGAGTATCAGAGACACCCATCCACTCAGGGACGAGGGCACTGGGGCATTTAGACACCAGCTCCTGAAAGCCATTGGCGCAGGGAGCTCCTGAGGATTCACTGCCCCACTGCTGGGCCTGGAGGCTTCTGGAAGACAGAGAAAGCCCCCAGCAAAGAATGGGAGGTGTTTGCAGGCATGGGAACCACGAGTACCCAGGTGCAGGGTGGGGGTGAGGGGCACCAACTGTGGCTGTTCCAGGAGGTGACATTTGAGGAGCCACCTGAAGAATGTGACACTGTTGGTCTGTGATGGGCATGTCAGGACATGTTGGGGACATGTCAGGCATGGAAGAAAGAGCAACCCCCCTCCCCCACCCCGAGGCAGAGGTGAGCTCCCTGACCCAGAGAGCAACGAAGATGGAAGTACAGCTGATGGAAGTTGCCTGGGGAGGGGGTTGGGGGCGGCAAGAGCCGGGTGGAGGCATCTCCTGGGGGCATCACGCAGAGCCCAGGGCTGAGATCGGATTATGTGGACAGGAAGCCTTCGGAGAGTCTGAAGCGGGAGTCCCACAGGATCCAGTTACAGTTTGACAACAGTCTCGCCTTGAGTGAGGGCCAGAGGGTGCGTTGCAGGAGGAGCAGAGCGAGAGAAAGCAGAGAGACTGAGCGGATCGGGGTCCAGGTCTTCCTCGCCCAGCTGTGTGGCCCACGCCAACGCCTTCCCTTCCCCAGGTGTGAGCTGCCCATCAGAAAAGTGAGGGCCACAAGCTGAGTCCTGTTGGTTGGAGGGGGGCGTCTGGGGATGCGGTTGAGGTCCCGGGAGCAGAAGTGTCCAGAGCACAGCTGGGTGAGGACTTCCTGGCTGTGCTGGGGACAGAAGGGGGGCCTTGACACAGCCCCTCATGCAGAAGTGGTCAATCAGGTTCAAGGTGGGGCCTTTCTCAAGGTCTCTGCCCGGTGGCTGGGGTTTTTCCAAAAACGAACTGAGTTAAAACTATGAATTAAGGATGCTGTGTCTTAGAGGCACGAA
>NW_011494865.1:1085891-1109164 GCF_000754665.1 Bison bison bison | reverse complement strand
AGAGGCACGAAGACCAAGTGAGTCTGAGAAGTGAAGATTGAGTCTTTGAGGTCCCTTGGCCACGTCCAGCCAGCCTGGGGGTTGGCCACTCACCTCGTTCAGGGCTCTGAAAGGCAGGAGCTAATGCTGATTATTCTCTGAAACTGGCAATATGGCACTTACTCAACATTCACACCTGTAGTGTGAAGTGTTTCACTGAATTCTGAGGGAAGCTGAGTAATTGTAGACATTTGGGTTTCCCCAGATGGAGTCCAAGTGTAGTCATGTTGTAGTTAAAATCTCAGTATGCCTGATCTCTCCTGCCTACCAGGAGGTCCAGCCTTGTCTATCGTTTCTCTCCCCCAATATGTCCAAGAACCCCAGCGGTCACTACAGGTACCTGGTAATGCTGGATGCTCATTTATCAAGGGTTTACCATGTGCCAGAGTCAGACATGACTGAAGCGACTTAGCAGCAGCAGCAGCAACCATGTGCCAGGCACAGCGCTAAGCACTTTTCATGAGGGAGGGCTGTCATTCTCATTTTTCAGTCAAGAAGATGGGACCCCAGAGGCATTAACTCACCTTGGGGAAGATGCTGATAGATATCCATCAAAAGCTGTCTTCTCAATTCTCTATAAACATAGGATTCAAGAGGGAGAAGACATATGTACACTTCTGGCTAATTCATGTTGATGTAGGGCAGAAATGAAACCAGTATTGTAAAACAATTATCCTTCAATTAAAAAGAAATACCTTAAAAAACTTGATAACTTGATTGGAAAAAAAAAAAGGGAAGATTATAGCCAAGCACAGAGCTGGACCACCTTTCCCAGCCTCGCTTGCATTTGCGTGTGGTCATGTGACCAAGTTCATGCCAGTGGCATCTCTGCCTCTTCTGGGTCCTTTAAGAGAGTGGGTTCCCTCCCCCGCGTTCTCTTTCCCCTTCCATTTTCTGGGTACGGAAGACAACAAGATCCAAGGGCAATGGAGCCACGGGATAGAAAGAGCCTGTGTGTGTGCTGGTTGCTCAATCGTATCTGACTCTACAACCCCATGGACTGTAGCTTGGATTCTTCAAAGTGGAGAATATCCTGCCAGCCTGAACATCAACTCAAGGCTATTAAGTGAGCAGGAGAGAATTTCTGTCATGTTAAGGTTCAGAAAATGTAAGATCTGTTTGTTCAAACAGCCTAGCCCAAGCTAAATTTCAATGCTCAGAGCTGTGGCGGAGCTGGGACAGGAACCAAATTGTCAGACTCCAGGGGTGTCAGCTGTGATGTGCTCTGGTGTATGGCCTTGAAGTTGGCTCTACAAGCAATGACACTCCCACACCAAGCTTCAGTCTTTCTTCCATGTCTGCTGGCCTCAACCACCCTCAGCTGCTAGGAAGTTCAGTGTCAGGGGTTCAGAGGGTGGGATCGGGGCCATTTCACAGCTGCCACCGTGAATCCATGGAGCTGCACAGAGCACAGACAGACCAGCTAGTGCTGTTGATCAAGCTGGGATTTCTAGTTCAAACCTTGATGTTCTCAAAGGTCAAGGCTGCCACCTGCCACCACGGCACAGTTCCTCCCTAGGGTCGATGTCTGTGAGCCTCTCCCAGACCACACCGCTGCCTTCTTCAAGACATCTTCCCAGCAGGTGATCCACAGCAAGCCTGCCTGGACCCCCAGGCACCTGCACACAAGTAGCTTAAGTGTTCAGATGACTGGGGTGGGGACCACTTTGATCACCTTTGCACATGCAACCGGAGCACCACTCCTGTCTGCCCACTGCCTTCACTGCTGAATCATATTCTCCACTCGAGGACCCTATTTCCTCAGGAAAGTGACAGTAGCTCAGTCGTGTCTGACTCTGTGCGACCCCATGGACTGTAATCCTCCAAGCTCCTCCATCCTTCGGATTCTCCAGGCAAGAATACTGGAGTGAGTTGCCATTCCCTTCTCCGGGGTGTCTTCCCCACCCAGGGATCAAACCTGGGTCTCCTGCATTGCAGGCTTATTCTTTACCATCTAAGCCACCAGGGGAGCCCATAGTTATCCTCATTTCTGGTGTCCCTTCCTGCTTTCCAGGTGGCTCAGAGGTAAAGAATCTGCCTGCAATACAGGAGACACAGGTTTGATCCCTGGGTGGGGAAGACACCCCAGAGAAGGGAATGGCAACCTAACTCCAGTATTCTTGCCTGGAAAATCCCAAGGACGGAGGAACCTGGCGGGCTATGGTCCACAGGGTTGCACAGAGTCAAACACGACTGAGCATCCACACTGCACTTCCTGCCTACAGATGCCACATTTCATGAGATGTGGTTTCCGAGCTGGGAGTCCCGTTTGTCCCAGGGCTCCTCAGCCCCTGTAGGTGAGGCTGGCAGGTATGAGGGCTCTGCACAGCCACCTGCCACCTGTCCTTGAGTACCAGCCGGGTCAGGGTACCCATGGATTGGGGGTGGATGTGTATGGTCCACGCCCACCCCGGCAGCTCCAGTCCAGCTAATGTGGCCCGTATATGGAAAAAGGAAAACCCTGAGACACCAACCCACACCATGCACATGGGTGGCAGATGTGGGCTGAAGGCTCTGTTTTCAGTGTATCCCATGGATGGTGGGCACAGCAGATGCTCATATCTTTCAGATCCCTTCCCACCTTCATACCCAGCCACCCCCTGTGAACTTTCACTCCCAATAGCGCCAACAGCTCCTCTTTCCTGGAGGACAACCTTCCTGCTGCTGGAACCTGCTTTGCCTTTGTGTGGCCGGAGCTGCAAGTGCCTGGGAATTCCTGACCCTGCTGGGGGCAGCCCTTATCCAATGGCTGATGCGTGGCCGGGGAGTGGGGTTGGGGGCAGGGGTGGGTATAAATAGTTCTACTCCTTTCCCCCACGTGGAGCCTCTGAGTAAGCCACAGTTACCTTTTGGGCTGCCTTGTTTTCCCCTCCTCCCCACATTCATATGTTAAAGTCCCAGCCCCTAGTCCCTCAGAATGAGATCTTATTTGGAAGTAAAGTCATGGCCGATGTAAATATTTAAGATGAGGGGTAGGGTGGGCCTTGAATCCAGCATGACTGGTACCCCTCTAAAAAGGGGAAGCACGCACACAGGGAGAATACCATGAGAAGGATGGCGTCATGCCGTCACAAGCCTAGGGACCACCAGCAGCCAGGAGAGGGGCCCGGACAGACCCTTCCCTGGTGCCTTTAGAGGGGGCCTGTCCCTATCGACAATCGACAATCTTGACCATGGACTTCTGGCTCCCGGACTGTGAAACGGATAAAAAAAAAAACATCTGTTGTTTAAGCTGCTCCATTTGTGGTACTTCATTGTAGCAGCCCTAGGAAATTAACTAAATTAATGAAACTAAAAGACGCTTGCTCCTTGGAAGGAAAGTTATGATAAACCTAGACAGCATATTAAAAAGCAGAGACAACACTTTGCCAACAAAGGTCTGTAGAGTCAAAGCTATGGTTTTTCCAATCGTCATGTATGGATGTGAGAGCTGGACCATAAAGAAGGCTGAGTGGGGAAGAATTCATGCTTTCAAACTGTGGTGCTGCAGAAGGCTCTTGAGAATTCCCTGGACTGCAAGGAAATCCAACCAGTCCATCCTAAAGGAAATCAACCCCGAATATTCACTGGAAGGACTGATGCTGAAGCTGAAACTCCAATACTTGGCCACCTGATCCAAAGAACCAACTCATTGGAAAAGACCCTGATGCTGGGAAAGGTTGAGGACAGGAGAAGGGGGCGACAGAGGATGAGATGGTTGGATGGCGTCACCAACTCAATGGACATGAGTTTAAGTAAACTCCGGGAGATAGTGAAGGACAGGGAAGCCTGGCGTGCTGCAGTCCATGGGGTTGCAAAGAGTCAGACACGACTGAGCGACTGAACAACAGGAAGATAATACACCTTCTGTGGGACTTTACCTAATATCTCATGTCTGCCTGGTCTTCCTCCCTCTGCTCTAAAACCTCACATTCATATGAATCCTTGTCAGTGGGTAGGGTCTGCTTCTGGGGAGTCCCACCGTAGACGGTGGGTTTTTTGTTTGTTTTTATTTCTGTTATGGTTGTTGCTTTGTGTTTTATTTGGCTGCACTGAGCCTCTGTTGCTGTGCATGGGCTTCTCACTTCAGTGGCTTTTTTTGTTGCAGGGCACGGACTCCAGGGCACGCGGCCTTCAGCAGCTGCAGCATTCTGGCTTAGCATCCCATGGCATATGCGATCTTCCTGGACCAGGGATCAAACCCAAGCCTGCTTCAATGGCAGGTGGATTCTTAACCACTAAACCACCGGGGAAGTTCCAAGACAGTGGGTTTCAAGCGGAAGCAAACTTTTCGGGAGCAGACAGTGAACAGAAATGAGCAAACTCCTGGGTCTAGGGGATCTCATCTAGAGGGGGACAGCCCCCGCTCAGCTCTGCCATAGGGGATGGCAGGCTCCACAATGCCTGAGTGCCCAGTTTCTCAAGAGAAACCAGATATAAGGATTAAAAAAAAAAAGTGACATCTGATTTTTAAATATTGGTAATTAATTTCATAGACTCCATCTGTTGGCTCTTTTCAGTGACACGGGTCTGACCCAAACATGCCTGGAGACCAAATTCAGCCCCCTGGCCAATGCCATGCAACCCTGGGTCAAGAGCTTGACTGCAGAGCCCAGCATTACAGGATGAGCAGAACTCCGATCAAGAGGCAGGAGACTTGAGATCTGTTTGGGGTTTTACCACGTGTTTGCTGTGCCCCTGCTCTAAAAACCTCTCTGAGCCTCAGTCTCCCCATCCATAGAATGGACACAGTCCAGCTTGTCTCCCGGCGTGGTCATAGAACAGACTGACAATTTATTCAGCATACAGGAGAGGCCAGCAATGTTCTGAGCACATAGTAAATTATTAACTCTTTCACTCTCCCCATCAGTCCTCAGAAGGAGATGTCACAAGTATCCTCATTTACAGGCAAGAAAGCTGAGGCTGGGAGATTTAATAACTTGCCCAAGATCTCCTGGCTGAAAAGCAGAGGAGCTGAGCTTCGAATCCAGTCAAGCTGCGAGTCTGTGTTCTCAGCCACCGCACTTGGCTGCCTCTCAGGACTCATTCACATATCTTACAAACTGCCTTTTGTTGTTCTTTTGCAAGCGAGGAGGCAGGAATGGAGGGGTGGGGCCCCTTGGCTTTTTCTTAAGGCTCCCTCTCAGCCGACAGCCGTTCCTAGGAGGAACTGAGCTGGGTTGATGCGGTGGTGCAGGCTTCCTGATCCCATCTGGAGCGGGGCCAGTGCTGGGTCCAAACAACTCTCAGCCCTTTTCTTCTCATCAGAGCATTTCCCGTAAGTGGTGGCTTTCTGCCTGCTGGCTCTCTGACCTGCCAGGGCTGGCAGCCAGGCGACACATGGGCTTCTCCTCCACGAGACCCATGCTTCTGAACTGGAGCCTGGGCTACCCGGCCCCACTGCCCATCCCATTCCAATCTGAGTCCGTGATGCATGCGTTTCTGGGAAAAACTTGGATTCAGATCATACCCGCCCAGCAGGGAGTGGAATCCAGGCTTCTGTTTGCCCTGACCCGAAATATCTTCTGCACAGTGGGCAGATATCTGCTGCCTGGCACATTCCCCAGAGTCTCTCATCTCTTCATCGCTTACTCACCAGACACTGTTCCAACGTCCACAGTGTGCCTGACACTGTCCTCAGTGGACAGAAGGGGCGTCTGTTTTTATTTTTTAAGCTTTTTTTTTTTTAATGTGGACCATTTTTAAGGTCTTCATTGAATTTCTTACAATATTGCTTCTGGTTTATGTTTTGATTTTTTCACCATGAGGCATGTGGGATCTTAGCTTCCTGACCAGGGAAGGAACCTGCACCCCCTGCATTGGAAGGCGAAGTCTTAACCTGGACCACCATCTCAGGGTCACCTGTTCTTACGGAGATAATATTCGAGTGGTGGACAGGGGAGGAGAAAGAAACCAAGATAATTAGACGTAAGGAAAGTGCTAGAAAGAGGACAAAACATGTCTAGATTCCAGACCCTAGAGAGGGATTGAGCGATTGGGTGGAACATGGGCTGGGAGTCAGTGAAGTCTTTTTGGAGAGAGACCTCAAAATTTCAGTCCTAAGAAAATCTGGGGAGATAGGGCACTCCTGGAAGGGGAAAGAGCAGGTGCAAAGACCCTGAGGCAGGAAGGGGATTGGTGCTTCTGGAAATCTTAGACTCTGGCCCAGGGTTCCCAGAGCATGATGGGTGGAGGAGGGTGAGGCAGAAAAGATCAGTAGGCCCCCACCAAGCAGAGTCCACTGCGGCATCTTCTCTAGCGTGGGCAGGACACAAACTGGACTTCCAGCTGCTGGGAGAGAGACCAGCATTGCAATCTTCCCTGCACTGCACCCATGGGAGGGACCCGCCAAGCTCCCAGCACTCCAACAGGAGGCCAGAGCTCAAGATGAGTACCAACCACCGACCGCTCTCCCTGAAACAGCCCTGCCGTGAACTTGACATTTCTGCCGCTGGCCCAGTCCTTGAGAGGCCTTCCTCTCTGGCCTGTTTACTGACTCCTCCACAGCCTGGAGAGATGTCAGATGGCTTGGGAGGCCAGGCCGGACACATCAAAGCTTGCCTGTCCCTTTTGTCCCCTGCTTTGGAATTTCCTCTCTCCGGGGAGTGGCCTGCTGGCCTAGCGAAGGCCTCCCTTCTCATTCCAGGTGAAAGCAGAGACCAGAGCAAAGAGCAAGCTTCTGGCACAAAGAGGCAGCCTCAGTGGACTTGAGAGAAGAAGGCCTCCGCACGGTTAAGCAGTCAGCAGGGCTCATGCGAAAGGACACGCAGTGGCCCAGCTGCAGGAAGGAGCGAAAGCATCCAGCTCTTTAATTCTCATACCTCCCCACCAGGCAGGGGCCCGTGTCATTAGGACACTGCCATTGGCTAAACAGTCGCACAGCAGGTAAGTAACTCTCAGACCTTGCCAGGCCCTAAGCCCTGCAGACTTTCTGCTCTTTATCTTGTGGGTTAAGGGTGGCTGGTACAGAGGGTTAAGCAGCGAGTAGAGGGTGTTTGATCAGACCCGGAGCTGGAAGAGGCCCTGAGCTGCCCCCATTCCCCATCAGGCGGGAGCAGGGGCAGGAAACAGCAGCCCCATGCCTGTCTTTCCCAGGCCAGCAGCCTCATCTCACACTCAGCCGGGCACTCCTGCTGGATCTGCCTACCTGGCGCCTGGCAGTGCCCCTGCACCCCCCTCCCAAATTGGGGCACCAGATCTAACAAGTAAGAATAAGGGAGCCTGGTGGAATTGAACTGGAGGTGAGAAACTTTTTAGGATAAGTGTGTCCCATGCAATATTTGGGACATGACAGCGACCGTGTTAGTCGCTCAGTCATGTCCAACTCTGCGACCCCATGGACTGTAGCCCGCCAGGCTCCTCTGTCCATGGGATTCTCCGGGCAAGAATACTGGAGTGAGTAGCTGTTCTCTTCTCCAGGGGCTTTTCCTGACCCAGGGATCGAACATGGGTCTCCCACATTTCGGGCAGATACTTGACTGTCTGAGCCACAAGGGAAGCCCATTCGGGACATAGCTATACTAAAAAATTACCGGTTGTTTATTTCAACTTCAGGTTTACCTGCTGTCCTCTACTGCATCTGGGGACCCCATGGCTCCAGGCCCCCGAGGCTGCCCACTTGTTCCCATGCCCTCACCTTCCTGCTACCCCACAGAAGCTGCGTCCACTTCACAGACCTCCTCCCACCTGACCCGGGCCCTGTCCCTCTCCAGCCATGGCAGGTGCCCAGGAAGGCAGGGCAGAGAGCCGAGGCGGGGAGTAGGCTCCTCCCGTGGGCTGCCCGTGGGGCGCCCACACACCTTCCTGACGGCAGTTGGAACACAGAGAGGAGTCCTTGGTTTCTATTCAGATGGACCTCAGCTGTCTGGGCCTCTATTTCCCCATCTGTGAGATGGGTTGGGAGAGAATCGCTGTCCTACACACCCCCGGGGCCTTCACTCACCTGCTCCTCCACTTCCTCTGGGTGTGAGTCTAGACACAGTGTCCTTCCCTCCCAGCACTGAGATTCTAGTTCTGAGGGAATACGAATGACCAAACAGCAAGCAAGAGGGATGAGTTAGGGGGCACATGAAAAGTCCCTCAAGAACTCAAAACAGAGACAGCAAAGGTGTAGAGACGGTAGCTGGGTCATTAGGCTGGGCGTCTGGAAGGGAGGCTTAGAGCCTCCTTGTTATCAGCACCGCGATAAATCAGTGTGTGCACGAGGAAGCACTGATGCAGAAAAAAAAAAAAAAAAACAGCCTGTGCAAAGGCCCTGAGGAAGGAAAGACCCACGTGGGTATGTTGTAATGACTGGTGGAATCTGGCCAGCATGCAGATGCAGAGTGAGCCTCTGAGCTGAAAGAGGGGAGCTTGTCCTGTCCTGCAAAGCCATACGAGCCAGGGTGGGAGTTTGGGGTCCACCTAGTGGGAGGGGGAAGGTGGGAACCACTTACCTGAGGATGGAGACCCAGGTTTCCTGCTCCCACCTCTGTACAGGACAGGGTACAGCTCTGGCAGCAGAAACGGAAGGGGTGGAGGGCCCTGGGAAATCTGTGCAAAGTGGAAAGATAAGAGGGCCTGGGAAAGATCTTGTTTTCTGGGGACTCTGATGAGACTCCTGTAACAGTCTGTAGATAAGGCCTAGTCCTTGCTGTTTACCTGGCACCCAGGCTCTGTCGCAGGCTTCCCTGGTGGCTCAGATAGTAAAGAATCTGCCTGCCAGTGCAGGAGACTGGGGTTCAATCCCTGGGTGGGGAAGATCCCCTGGAAAAGAGTATGGCAACCCACTTCAGCATTCTTGCCTAGAGAATTCCATGAACAAAGGAGTCTGGTGGGCTATAGTCCACAGGTTGCAAAGCTGTCGAACATGACCGAACCACATGCTCCGTATGTTCTGACTGAACACACAGCTCTGTGCCAGCCCCTACCTTGCAGTGGTATTTCTTTGGCAAATCAGCTGCCACTGGGGGAGAGCTTGTGGGGTGCAATGCCCTACATAGCAGTCTGAGAATGTGGGGTCCCCCACCCCCAGGGAAGCCACAGGACACAGATCATGAGAAGATGCAAAAGACCAAGGGTCTGGGTCCTCCACAAACACATTGTACGAGAGGAGAGAGGAGAGGAACCTTCTGGTTTAGAGATCTATCTCTGTAGAGGACTTCCCTGGTGGCTCCGTGGTAGAGAATCCACCTGCCAAGCTGGAGAGGCAGGTTCGATTCCTGGGTCAGGAAGATCCCCTGGAGGAGGAAAGGGCAACCCACTCCAGGATGCTGCTGCTAAGTCACTTCAGTCATGTCCGACTCTGTGTGACCCCATAGACAGCAGCCCACCAGGCTCCCCTGTCCCTGGGACTCTCCAGGCAAGAACACTGGAGTGGGTTGCCCTTTCCTTCTCCAATGCATGAAAGTGAAAAGTGAAAGTGAAGTCGGTCAGTCGTGTCCGACTCTTAGTGACCCCATGGACTGCAGCCTACCAGGCTCCTCCGTCCATGGGATTTTCCAGGCAAGAGTACCGGAGTGGGGTGCCATTGCCTTCTCTGCCACTCCAGTATTCTGGTGTGGAAAACCCCATGGACGGAGGAGCCTGACGGGCTATTGTCCATGGGGTCACAAAGAGTCGGACATGATTTAGTGACTAATTAACAACAGTCTGCATTACTCACCTGCATGGCATGGCCCTGCTTGGGGTGGGACTGGAACAAACTATGGGAAATAAAAATATTTATGAGACAATCAGGGAATGAACCCTGACAGGATTTTGGATACGATCTCTAACACAAAGGATGCAATAGAAAGGATGCTAGGTATGATGATATTGAAGCTTTTAAAAATGGACATAAAATTTGAATACTGTACAATTCATCCTTTTAAAGTGTAACATGCAGTGAGTTTTAGGATATTCCCAAAACTGTGAAATCATCACCACTATCTAATTCAGGAACATTTTCATCACCCACAAAAGAAACTTTGTAGTAACCAGCAGCCATCCCCTTGTTCAGTTACTCAGTCGTGTCCGACTCATTGTGGCCCCATGGACTGCAGCACACCAGGCTTCCTTGTCCTTCACCATCTCCTGGAGTTTGCTCAGATTCATGTCCATTGAGTCAGTGATGCCATCTAACCATCGCATCCTCTGTCATCCCCTTCTCCTCCTGCCTTCAATCTTTCCCAGCATCAGGGTCTTTTCCAATGACTCAGCTCTTCTCATCAGATGGCCAAAGTATTGGAGCTTCAGCTTCAGCATCAGTCCTTCCAATGAATATTCAGGGTTGATTTCCTTTAGGATTGACTGGTTTGATCTCCTTGCAGTCCAAGGGACTCTCAAGAGTCTTCTCCAGCATCACATTCTTAAAGCATCAATTCTTCAGCACTCAGCCTTCTTTACAGTCCAACTTTCACATCCATATGTGACTACTGGAAAAACCATAGCTTTGGACTTTAGTCTGCAAAGTGATAATGTCTCTGCTTTTTAATATGCTGTCTAGGTTGATCATAGCTTTCTTTCCAAGGAGCAAGTGCCTTTTAATTTCATGTCTATAGTTACTGTCAGCAGTGATTCTGGAGCCCCAGGAAATAAAATCTGTCACTGTTTCCACTTTTCCCCTTCTATCTGTTATGAAGTGATGGGACTGGATGCCATGATTCCAGTTTTTTGAATGTTGAATTTTAAGCCAGCTTTTTCACTCTCCTCTTTCACCCTCATCCAGAGGCTCTTTAGTTCTTCTTCACTTTCTGCTGTTAGAATGGTATCATCTGCATATCTGAGGCTCTTGATATTTCTCCCAGCAATCTCCCTTAACTCAATGAAGCTATGAGCCATGCCGTGCAGGGCCACCCAAGACAAATGGGTTATAGTAGAGAGTTCTGATAAAACGCGGTCCACTGGAGGAGGCAATGGCAAACTACTCCAGTATTTTCGCCCTGAGAACTCCATGAACAGTATGAAAAGTCATCCCCTAGCCCTTGGCAAACACTAACCTGCTTTCTGTCTCTATGGATTTGCCAATTCTGGAAATTTCATATAAACAGAATCAGGTAACATGTGCATCCAGCCTCTTTCACTGAGCCTCATGTTTGCAAATTTCACTGAGGCTGTAGCAGGTATGGGCGCTTCACTCTGTTTTTTTTTGCTGGGTCTTCATTGCAGTGCATGTAGGTTTCTCTAGTTGCGGTGCCGGGATTTAGTTGCCCCACAGCATGTGGGATCTTAGTTCCCTGACCAGGGATCGAACCACATCCCCTGCATTGGAAGGCAGATTCTTAACCACTGGACCACCAGGGAAGTCTTCACTTCATTCCTTTCTATTGCAAAAGATTATTCATCATATGGATAGTGTGAGTTTTGTTTATCCTCATCAACTGACAGACATTTGGGCTGTTTCTATATTTGGGCTACTAAGAATGATGCCTGTCTGAACATTCCTGTTCAAGGTATTTTATAAACATGTTTTCAGTTCTCTTGAGGCTGTACTTAGGAGTGGGATTGCTGTGATTTTGTTTTTCCAAGAGTCCATTTTCAGAGCTATGCATCAGAGTATTAAAGTGAAACGATAAGATGCTGGGGTTTGCTTCAAAATCATACAGAAGAAGGGGACTTTCTCTGGTGGTCTGGTGATAAAGAATCTGCTTTCCAATGTAGCGGACATGGGTTCAATTCCTGGTCAGGGAACTAAGATCCCACAAGCTGCGGGGCAACTAAGCCTGCCTTCATGATGAAACAAACATCCGGCACAGCCAGGAAAAGAAAAAATCATACAGAAGAAGGAAATAGGTCAATACAAAAGGAAGAGCTGGTTTGAGAATTTTGAACCAGGACAAGTACACAAGTGTTTATTACGCTGTTTACATTTGTTTCAACCTGGGCATAAAAATTCTTTTCAATGCTGAGGCTCAGTTCAGAGTGACTTCCCTGTCCTCCTTTTGAATTCCCAGATGATCACACTGTAGAACAGAAATGTAATGCAAGCCACATGCGTCATAGGAAGTGTGCTCCTAGCCACATCTAGAAAAGTAAAATCAGGGCAAGTTGATTTTAATTGCACTTTAACCCAATACACAATCATTTCAGTATGGGAGAAGTTTCAAAATTATGAGAAAATACGTTACATCCTTTTTGCCTACTAATCCTTTAAACCCCGGTGTGTATCTGATGCTGACAGAACATCTCCATCCGGTCTTACCCCATTTCAGCGGCTCCATAGTGCCTTCCCAGGCTGGACAGGGACATTTGTTTGGGGCATTGAGTGGACTTTTCAGACAACTTTTGTGCCTTTTTTTTTTTTTTTTTAATTTGGTTGTTTTTATCCATCTACAGTTTTCCCTGGTGGCTCAGTGGTAAAGAATCTGCCTGGCAATGCAGGAGACAAGGGTTTGATCCCTGGGTCGGCAAGATCCCCTGGAGGAGGGCATGGCAACCCACTCCAGTGTTCTTGCCTGGGAAATCCCATGGAGAGAGAAGCCTGGTGGGCTACAGACCATGGGGTCGCAGAGAGTCAGGCACAACTTAGAGACTAAACACCACACCATCCATCTACAACTGGAATGTTGGCCCGAAGAGGGCAAGAACCTTGTGTGTCTTGCCAAGTGCTATGGCCCTGTGTCTAGACCAGTGTATCCAGCACGGAGCAGGTGAGGGCTGAGCAAGTGAAGAACCCAGGAGTGTGCAAGGCAATGCATCTCTGCCCATTTCACAGATGGGGAGTCAGAGGCCCGGGCACAGCTGGGGCCCATATGGGTAGAAATCCAGGGCTCACCACAGGTACCGCCACCCCCCAGCAAGGTGGACGGAGATCCTGAGAGATGCCCCCAAGAAGGGCTCATCTCCTCCCTCGGCCCTCTGCCCTGCCTTCCCGGGTGCCGGCTGTGGCTGGAGAAGGACAGGGCCCAGGTCAGGTGCGAGGAGGCCTGTGAAGTGGGAGCAGCTTCTGGGGGGAAGCAGAAAGGTCAGAGGCCCAGGGGCAGGTGGGCAGCCCCCTGGGTGGGAGCCCCCGGCTTCACGGGCCTGGATGCACTCTGACCTGGAGCTACAGGGTGCCAGAGGCAATGGAAGACACCAGGTAAATTCAAAGTTGAGAAAACTGATAATTTTTTTAGTTGTAAGTACATCCCCAAAATTGCATGGGACATACTTATACTAAAAAGTTAGTTACCTCAAGGTCAATTTCACCAGGACTTTTATTTATTTTTATTGAAATATAGCTGATTCAAAATATTATGTTAGTTTCAGGTATACAGCAGATTCAGTTACACGTTTTTTTCCATTATGGCTTATGACAGGATATTGAATATAATTTTCTGCATATACAATAGGACCTTGTTCTTCATCTATATTATATATAGTAGTGTGTCTCTGCTACCCCCCAACTCCTAATTTTTCCCTCCTCTAGTTCCCCTTTGGTAACCTATGTCTGTGAGTCTGTTCTTGTCTTGTCCCAAGTTCATCGGTATTGTTTTTTATTTTTTAGATTCCACTCATAAGTGATAACATATGATATTTGTCTTGCTTACTTCTCTTAGTATGGTAATCTCTAGGTTCATCCACACTGGTATAGAATGCATTATTTCATTTGTTTATGATTGAGAGAGTAGTATATATATCACATCTTCTTTATCTGTTCATCTGTCGAGGGACGAGTAGGTTGCTTCCATGTCTTGGCTATTGTAAATAGCGCTGCTATAGACATTGCTGGAGAAGGCAAGGGCGACCCACTCCAGTACTCTCGCCTGGAAAATCCTGTGGATGGAGGAGCCTGGTAGGCTGCAGTCCATGGGGTCGCTAAGAGTCGGACACGACTGAGCGACTTGACTTTCACTTTTCACTTTCATGCATTGGAGAAGGAAATGGCAACCCACTGCAGTATTCTTGCCTGGAGAATCCCAGGGACAGAGGAGCCTAGTGGGCTGCCATCTATGGGGTCGCACAGAGTAGGACATGACTGAAGCGACTTAGCAGTAGTGGCAGCATCAACATTGAGGTGCCTGTATCTTTTTAAATGGGAATTTCCTCCAGATATGTATGCCCAGGAGTGAGATAGCTGGATCATACGGAAACTCTATATTCAGTTTGTTAAGGAACTTCCACACTGTTCTCCACAGTGGCCGCACCAATTTATATTCCCATCAACATCGTAGGAGGGTTCCCTTTTCTGCACACCCTCTCCAGTACTTATTATTTGTAGATGTTTTGGTGGTGGCCATTCTGACTGGTGTGAGGTGACGCCTCGTTGCAGTTTCGATTTGCATTTCTCTAATAATTAGTGATACTGAACATCTTTCCATTGACTTGTTGGCCATCTGTATGTCTTCTTTGGAGAAATCTCTATTTAGGTCTTCTGCTCATTTTTTGTTTGGGCTGTCTATTTTTATTTTGAGCCGTATGAGCTGCTTCTTTATCTTGGAAATTCAACCCCTGTCGGTTGCATCGTTTGCAAATATTTTCTCCCATTCTGGAGCTTGTTTCTTCCGTTTGTTTTCAGTTTCTTTTGCAGGGCAAAAGCTTATGAGTTTGATTAGAAATTTATTTTTGCTTTTATTTATATTGCTTTGGGAGACTGACCTAAGAAAACATTGATATGATTTATGTCAGAAAGAATTTCGCTGTGTTCTCTTGCAGGCCCCTGACTCTTACTTGCTAGGTCTGGTAACCCGACGTGGGGGAAAGCAGGGCCACTGCCAGGTGCCAGGGGGGCGGATCTTAGGCACCAGTGGGGATGCCAGGCCGAGAAGGTGAGAAGGGGCTGCTGCTCCCCATGCCTGAGAGGGGATGAGGGCAGCTCAGCGCCTTTGCCAGCCCCAGGCCTGATCACACACACCCTCCCCACACTCACTACTTAACCCTCTGTGTCACCCACCTTTCTCCTGCAGAATAAAGAGCAGAAAGTCTGTGTGGCTCGGAGCCCAGCATAGTCCAGTCAGGCCGACCTCCCACCTCTCCCAGCCAGGCTCTGGACACCCACGTTTGGCCATATCAATCCAATCCAAGCCTTTGCTTTCCGGTCCAGGCCTGTGGGGTCCTGTCTCAGGCAGAGGGCCATGCAAGGTACCCTGTTCTGGCTGCAGTTTGTCCCAGGAACACACAAATTGGGGAATGGAAGCCCTGTGGGCTGGGCGGCACACACAGGACCTGAGCCTCAGGCCAGAGTCATTCCTTCTGCTGAGGGATCTCCACCGTAACCGGGGGACCAACAGCCGCACATATAGCTACCCAGCCCACAGGGGTTCCTTGGGCCCCAAGTTCCTCTCCTGATGACCACAGGCAGTATTACCAGGGCCACCATTTCCTGAATCCCTACTCTGAGCAAAGCACCTAACATGTGTTTTCTCTAGTCCTTGCATCATCCCAGCCAGGTGAGGGGAGGTGTGGTCTCTTTTTACAGATGTGGAGACTGAGGCCAGAGAATTGAAGCCTCCTGCCCCAGGCCACCCAGCCAGGCAGTGGTGGAACCACGTTCCCAGCTGGGTTGCCTGACTCTACAGGTCCACCTCCAAGAACCATCCAGAAGCCAGTGCCTGCCTAAGCCTGGAGCCCTTTCCCTTCAGTTGTTCTGGCTTCAGTGCTGGAAGCCACACTGCAGGAACCAGAGCTGGGGGCTGTTTCTCAAAGCTCTGTTCCCTAAGCCTCTCCTGGGCCAAGACAAGCAGAGGTGACTCAAGGCAGGATTCAGTGGTCATATTCAGTGATGCTGGTGTGAGGGGAGATGGTCGTGTTTCCCAGAAGTCTCTGAACCCAAGGATTCCCCACTGTCCTTATTAAAAGCAGATTCCTGGGAATGGCCCTGGAGCTTCAGGGGCCCTGGAATCTGCATTTAACCTGCAGCCCCAGGTTACTCCATCTGCAATGCAGGAGACATGGTTTCGATTCCTGGGACTGGAAGATCTCCTGGAGAGGGAAATGGCAACTCACTCCAGTATTCTTGCCTGGGAAATCCCATGGACAGAGGAGCCTGGGGGCTACAGTCCATGGGGTCACAAAAGAGTTGGACATGACTTAGTGACTAAACAACAATTATATATCCATATATATGTGTGACCATTTCTACAGTTATCAGCCTTTCAAATAATTTTGGGCTTCCCCTGTGGCTCAGTGGGTAAAGAATCTGCCTGCAATGCAGGAGACACAGGAGACATGGGTTTGATCCCTGGGGTGGGAAGATTCCCCGGAGGAAATGGCAAACCACTGAAGTTTTTTGCCTGGAGAATCCCATGGACAGAGGAGCCTGGCTGGCTACAGTCCATGGGGTCACAAAGAGTCAGATACGACTGAGCATGCAGAGCCCGGTTAAACCACCGCAGCTGGTTTCAAAGCCACTGATGAATTTTCTGCAGAATCCTCGGGCTCTCTGCCCACTATGAAACTCCACAGGCTGACCCTGCAGAGGATCATCCAGGTGTGGGAGGAAGAGAGGGAGGGCGCTTTCCCCAGAGTCCCCAGTTCTGGCCCCCACCTCTGCACGCTCAGCCGGTGGCCCCCTGAGGGCAGCTCAGGAGCCCGTGGCTTCCACGTGGTGGGGGCTGAGACTCTTCTCCAGGTACCCCTAACCTGAGGACTGAGAATGACAGTTTGACCCCAAATGGGGCTTCCAAGGGGGCTTTCCTACCTCCTCACCTCCTTGAGGACTCTCTGAGCCCCAACTTAACAGACACCAACAGCTGGTGATTCTCAGAATCAGAGGAAAAGCCCCTAAATGTTCTGTAACGGCTTCTCACCCTCACCTGCCCTCTGCTGTGGTCCCTTGTCTCCCCTCCCCCTGTTATCCCTCCCAGGCAGTTGTAGCCAAGCTGGGGAGGGCAGCTTAGGGTACCCTAGCCTCTCAGTATGACACTCTTCTTTGCCTGGAGCAGGCTTTGGGCTGGAAGAACCAACAGGCTTTTCTAGAAAGCCAGGCTTTGGTGGTGGTTTGGTTGCTAAGTCGTGTCCAATTCTTGGGACCCCATGGACTATAGCCCGCCAGGCTCCTCTGTCCATGGGATTTCCCAGGCAAGAATACTGGAATGGGTTGTCATATCCTTCTCTGGGATCTTCCTGACCCAGGGATCAAACCAGCATCTCCTGCACTGCAGGGATTCTTTACTGTTGAGCCACCAAGGAAGCTCTCTGGTGGTTGAGATCCTTACAGTTCAAAGGGTGGTCCAGAGGCCTGCAACATAAGAATCACTGGAGTGCTGTTATCAAGCCTCTCAGGCCCCGCCCAGACCCCCTGACTCCCAAGACGGCATTCCAGGAGAAAGTACCCTCCCTCTGCACACAGCTGACAGACCCTTCGTGGGATCAGTTTAGGTAATGGTGGGGGGGGGGTGCCTGCCCAAGGCTCAGAGCTTAGGTGCCTTCTTGCACCTCTGCTCCCTACCTCTCCCTCCTGGCAGCCACCCACCCCTGCAGGGATCAGCAGGGAGTGAATTGTGTCGGGACCTTGGAAACCACCAGCGCTTTTCTGAGTCACCAGGGATGGAAGACAGGTCCCTACTGCCCATGGCGGGAGGGCAAAGGGCAGGACTAGGGCCTTGGCATAGAGACTCTTTGACCTCTGCTCCTATGTGGGTGGCCAGGAGGAGGCGAGGGCAGAAAGTAGAGGGGAGTGACCCTGTCCCAGGCCAGGAAAAGCTATCTGGTGACAAAGACTTCCTTTGTGGGAGATAACTGGGAAGGCTTTTATATCCATTTGTTGTTGTTGTTACTGTTCAGTTGCTAAATCGTGTCTGACTCTATGGGACCCCATGGACTGTAGTCAGCCAGGCTCCTCTGTCCATGGGATTTTCTGGGCAAGAATGCTCAAGTGGGTTGTCATTTCCTTCTCCAGGTAATTCTTCCTGGACCAGGGATTGAACCTGAATCGCCTGCATTGGCAGGCAGATTCTTTACTACTGAGCCACCAGGGAAGCAGAAACACTACTATTACTGCTAATAATAGTTACATTGTCCACAGTGTGTGTCTGGCACCAGGATGAAGGCAACGTCACGGTAGGCGGCAGTGGGACCCACGCCACAGCTGCAGCAGATTCACCTGTTAAAAGGCAGAATCCGGAACTCCACTCCAGGCCTTAGGAATCTCCGCGGTTGGCCTGGGAAATTGTTTTTAATTAGGGCCCTAGGGAATTCTTTGGGGTCGAGTGGGGAAACACCGGCCTTCTCCAGCCTTGAGAGAGGCTGCCCAACACTGACATTCATTCTTGCACTCGCTCCCTCCCTCGGTCGACATCTATGGAACATCCACCTGGTTCACTGACCCACTCGCTCTACTGCTCGCAGGATCACCGATCTGGGTTCCCGAGTCCGCCTCTGAGCCCGAATCGTCCCCTCCCTGCCGCCGCTCCGTCTTCACCCTCCATCCTTGCATTGGGCATCAGCTGTCTCTCCTAGGCGGTGTTCCCAGAGAGCCCGGGCAGAGGGACCCTCCCAAGCCCCGCCCCGGCCCGGGCAGTCGAGCCCACCTCCCCCGCTGGCGACTGCGCTCTGGGGCCCGCGCGCCCCGCCCCACCTGATACCAGCGAGGAGGCTGCACCGGGGGCTCGGGCTCTGACCCCCACCCCACCGCGTCCCCGCGCCCACCGCCGCTGCGCGCCAGGCGTCCCAGCCCTTCCGCAGCGAGAGGTGCAGCCGGAGGCTGGGTTGTGGGCTCCAGGTGGGCTCTGGGAAGGATGAAGCAGGTAGGGCCGCGGGGATGCCGAGGATGGGAGGGTGGTGGCAAGGATGCTGGGAGCCTTCCGGAGGGCTAGGAGAAGCTGGGAGGAAGAGGAGGAGGGAGGGGAGGGATGCGGGAGCCGGGGCTTGGGCCTGCGCTGGACCCCAAGTGGGCGGGAGGGTGGAGAAGGGGAGGGCCCCGCCCGCAGAGAGGGTCGTGGCCAGAGGGCCTGTGCACCGCTGGGAAGGGCCTGTCACTCGTCATTGATGTCCCCAGGCCCTGGTGGATGATACCGAGGATGTGTCCTTGGACTTTGGCAACGAGGAGGAGCTGGCGTTTCGGAAAGCCAAGATCAGGTGCGTTCTGACCCGGTAGCTGGGCAGGCTCACTCAGTGCTGCAGATTTATTCATTCAGGTTCATTCATTCAGGATGTACTGAGTACCCGGTGTGTGCCAGACGTCGGGCTCCCAGCACACCCAGGACAGACTGGACAAGGTCCTGCCCTCCTAGTCTGTGGTCTTGGGGGGAGGGGACTAACAGGTGAACAAAGATGTTAACAAGATAATTAGTGTGAGAAGAGTTGGGAAGAAAACAGGCTGATGAAAGAGAAAGCCACTGGGGAGGCTAGCAGCCTTGTGCTTTTAATTGTGATGATGGAGAAGACTCTGGAGAGCCCCTTGAACTGCAAGGAAATCACACCAGTCAATCCTAAAGGAAATCAGTCCTGAATATTCATTCATTGGAAGAACTGATGCCGAAGCTCAAATACTTTGGCCGCTTGATGCAAAGAGCCCACTCATTGGAAAGGACCCTGATGCTGGGAAAGGTTGAAGGCAAAAGGAGAAGGGGACAGCGGAAGATGAGATGGTTGGATGGCATCACTGACTCAATAGACATGAGTTGAGCAAACTCTGGGAGATAGTGAAGGACAAGGAAGCCTGGTGTGCTGCAGTCCATGGGGTTGCAAAGAGTCGGACACAACTGAACAACTGAACTGAACTGAGTGATGAGAGGCAGCCAGTCACGGGAGGCTCTGACCAAAACCTTCCTTGAAGAATGAAAAGCAGGTTTAAGGGCCCAGGGCTGTGTTTGGAAGGTCGAAGGAAAGCCACTGTGTCTGGAGGGTAGTGGGGGAGAAGACAGGGGTTGGCAGGAGGCTGGAGAGGTGGACAAGGGCTTGAAGTTTTATTCTTGGCCCTCTTTCAACTCTAGCCAGTGAGATATTGTTGTTTTAGTCACTCAGTCGTATCCGACTCTTTTGCGATCCCATGGACCTTGGCCCACCAGGCTCCTCTGTCCACAGGATTTCCTAGGCAAGAATATGGCAGTGGGTTGCCTTTTCCTCCTCCAGGGGATCTTTCCGACCCAGAAATTGAACCCAGGTCTCCTGCATTGGCAGGCAGATTCTTTACCATCTGAGCCACCCGGGAAGCCCCCAGCCAGAGGTAGTGTTGGCTTAAAACAACAGAGATTTATTCTCTCACAGTTCTGAAGTCCAAAATCAGTTTCACTGGGCTGAAACTAAAGTGTCCACAGGACACACTCCCTCTGGAGGTTCTAGGGGAAGATCCGTTTCTTGCCTTTTCTAGCTTCCGGTGGTTTGCCGGCTGGTGACTCCTGCTGCTGCCTCTCAAGACGAGCACTGTAGCATCTTGAGCCTCACTTTTATTTCACATCGCTTTTTCCTCTGTAGCAGTCTCCCTCTGCCTTCCTCTTACTGGGTTACTTGTGGTTGCATTTTCGGACCCACTTGGATAATCCAGGGTAATCTTCCCCCCTGAAGATCTCTAATTTGATCACACCCACAGAGGCCCCTTTGCCATAACAACTTAGTCACAGTCTCTGGCGGTCAGGGCCCTGGATTGAGGGATTGTTCAACCTACCATAGTGACCTACGATTGTCTTTACGGAAAGTTACTGTGAGAGAACTGGAATCCTGGGATATCTTCTAGATCATCTAAACTCATGTGTTCAGTGTTGTATTTTTTTTTAATTTAGTTGGAGGATAATTGCTTTACAGTGTGATGCTACTTTTTGTTGTACAACTACATGACTCAGCTGCAAGAAGAGATACATCCGCTCCCGTTCAGACCACCCTCCTTTTGCCCCAGCCCACGCCTCTAGGTCATCACAGAGCACCGAGCTGAGCTCCCTGTGTTCTACAGCAGTTTCTTTCTAGCTGTCTGTTTGACACATGGTAGTGTAAGTCAGTGTACTCTCCCAATTTGTCCCACCCTCTCTTTCCCCCGCTGTGTGCATAAGTCCGTTCTCTATGGCTTATGTCTCTATTTCTGCCCTGCAAATAGGTTCAATCAGTACCATTTTCTAGAGTCCATATATATGTGTTCATATATGATATTTGTTTTTCTCTTTCTGCCTTAACTTCACTCTGCATAACAGACTCTAGGTTCATTCACCTCACTACAGCCGACTCAGTCTTCATTGAGCTCCTCCTGTATGCCCACGTCTGGGCTGGTGGCTGGGGACACGTGGTGTACAGGACACACCGCCTACCTCCATGGCGTGGTCTGGTCTGGAGCAGGGATGGTCAGCCTTGACACTGCTGACATTTGGGGCCAGGTTCCTCTTGGTGGTGAGGATGTCCTGTGCATTTCGGATATTTAGCAGCATCTCTGGCTTCTGTTCACCACATGCCAGGAGCATCCCACCAGTGAGGTCTGCAGACAGTGCCAAGTGTTCCCTGGGAGGCAAACTTTCCCCGGTTGGAAACCATTGGTGTCGGGGTGTAGGGTATGGGCATGTCCATGGCTGTTATGATTCAATGTTTTAAATGCTGGGATTTCAGAGGGGGAAGGAGAGGGTGGGATGAATTGAGAGAGTAGCATTGACACAGGGACTTTATCAAATGTAAAATTAGATAGCCCATGGAAATCTGCTGTGTGATACAAGGAACTCAAACTGGGGCTCTGTGACAACCTCAAGGGGTGGGATGGAGTGGGAAGTGGGAGGGAGGTCCAAGAGGGAGGGGACGTATGTCTGCTGCTGCTGCTGCTAAGTCGCTTCAGGCGTGTCCGACTCTGTGCGTCCCCATAGACGGCAGCCCACCAGGCTCCCCTGTCCCTGAGATTCTCCAGGCAAGAACACTGGAGTGGGTTGCCATTTCCTTCTCCAATGCATGAAAGTAAAAAGTGAAAGTGAAATCACTCAGCCATGTCTGACTCTTCGAGACCCCATGGACTGCAGCCCACCAGGCTCCTCTGTCCATGGGATCTTCCAGGCAAGAGTAATGGAGTGGATTGCCATTGCCTTCTCCAACATATGTATACCTGTGGCTGATTCATGTTGATGCATGGCAGAAGCCCACACAATATTGTAAAGCAGTTATCCTCCAAATAAAAATAAATACATTTAAATATAAAAAAAATAAATGCTGTGATTGGCAAAAGCTTGGGCATTTATGCTGGCCAGGGGAGAAAGTGACAGCTAAGCTGAGGCCAAAGGATGGGTAGGAGTTAACGAAGAGACGTGGAGCGAGCACACACAAAGGCTTAGAGGGGAGAGCAAGAGCTTAAGGAGTTGAGACTGGTTTACTGGAAAGTAGTTTGAGCAGAGGCTCAAGGGCAGAAGGAATCACGAAACAGAAGCTGGGAGCTTGGGCCAGGACACTGGCAGGGCTGATGGGGGGAAGTGGAGGGGCACAGAGGAGGCAGAATCAGTCAGTCTTGGTGGTGATCAAGATGTGGGTGCAGATGGGGATAGTCAAGGGTGATGCCCAGCCTTCTGGCCTTGGGACCCAGGTGGAAGGGCACTTATGTGGGAAAGATGTTGAGTCCAGGGTTGTCTTTGTTGGCTTGTGGTGGAATGCTCTAATGGCCAGGTTTGATTGGCTGCAGGGCAGAGAGGCTGGATCTGATTGGGCAGGGGGAGGTCATGTGGGCTGCATTCAGAGATCTGGGAGGTAGCAGGTTGTGGACCTGTGTGTGCCTGAGAGCTTCCAATCCCATAATCCTCTGCTGTGCCCAATGCACATCTCTGGTCCAGCCCTGGACCTGCCTAACTGGATTCCCACAGGATGGGCATCTCTAGTTGATTCTGATGCTCAAGAATATACAGAAGATATCATTTATATATGGGATCTAAAAAAAGAGGGGGGCGGGTACAAATGAATGTATCTACAAATCAGAAATAGAGTAACAGATGTAGAAAACAAACTTATGGTTACCAGGGGTAAGAGAGTAGGTATAAATTGGAAAATTGGGATTGACATATACATAGTACATATATAAATATAAATATTATCATTAATAGGGCTTTCCTGGTGGCTCAGATGGTAAAGAAGCCTCCTGCAATGCAGGAGACCTGGGTTCAAACCCTGGCTTGGGAAGATACCTGGGAGAAGGAAACAGCAACCCACTCCAGTGTTCTTGCCTGGAGGATTCCATGGACAGAGGAGCCTGGTTGACTGCAGTCCATGGGGTCGCAAAGAGTCAGACATGGCTGAGCGACTTCACTTTCACTTTTCACTTTCATACACTGGAGAAGGGAATGGCAACCCGCTCCAGTGTTCTTGCCTGGAGAATCCCAGGGACGGGGGAGCCTGGTGGGCTGCCATCTATGGGGTCGCACAGAGTTGGACATGACTGAAGCGACTTAGCAGCAGTAGCAGCAATGTCCTCAACGTTCACCACGTTCTAT
>NW_011494865.1:1054892-1085582 GCF_000754665.1 Bison bison bison | reverse complement strand
ACATGTTTATCCAGCATCTGTGTATAGGTGCTGGTTACGCCCTGGGGATAGAGACTTGGTCCCTTCCCTTGTCCTCGGTTCCAGGTCAGTGAAGTGCAGTGTGGTGGGGAGAGCACCTTGCTGAATCAATGAAGGATGTGACTCTGTAGCACACCTGGGCAGGTAGAGGAAATGTTATTAATAGTGATGCTGGGTGTGTTTTTCCCCAGTGGGCTGCTTTTTTTTCTTTTCTTTTTTACTTTTTTTTAGTGTGGAAAAAAACCCACAACGTAAAATTTACCATTTTTGAATGTTCAGTACTGTTAAATATATATATGTTGTCGTAAAACGGATCTACAGGACTTTTGCATCTACAAAGCTGAGACTCTGTCCCCTTCAATACCAACTCTCTAGTCCCTCCTCCCCCAACCCCTTTTTTCTGTCTTTCTTAATTTGACAACTTAATTTTTTTTTTTCCACTTTTTGGCTATGCTTCACAGCGTGAGAGATCTTAGCTCCTCCGCCAGGGATCGAACACATACTCTCTGCCATGGAAACATGGAATCTTTTTTTTTTTTTTTAATATTTATTTATTTGGCTGCTCTGGGTCTTAGTTGTGGCACACAGGATCTTTAGTTGCAGCAAGCGAACCCCTTAATTGCGGCATGTGAGATCAAGTTCGTTGAGCAGGGATCCATCCCAGGCGCCCTGCATTAGTAGCACAAAATCTTAGCCATTGGACCACCAGGAAAGTCCCTGAATTTAACAACTTTAGATACTTCATGTAAATAGAATCATAGAGAATATGTCTTTTTGTGGCTAGCTTATTTCACTTAACATTAATGTTCTCAACAGGAGAAGGCAATGATGACCCACTCCAGTACTCTTGCCTGGAAAATTCCATGGACGGAGAGGCCTGGTAAACTGCAGTCCATGGGGTCACTAGAAGTCGGGCATGACTGAGCGACTTCACTTTCCCTTTTCGCTTTCATGCATTGGAGAAGGAAATGGCAGCCCACTCCAGTGTTCTTGCCTGGAGAATCCCAGGGACGGGGAGCCTGGTGGGCTGCCATCTATGGGGTCGCACAGAGTTGGACATGACTGAAGCGACTTAGCAGCAGTAGCAGCAATGTCCTCAACGTTCACCACGTTCTATCATATGTCAATTTCCTTCCTTTTAAAGGCTGAAGAATATTTCATTGTGTGTACAGACCACACTTTGTTCGTCCATCCATCTGTCAGTGGACACTTTGGTTGCTTCCATGTTTTAGCTCTTGTAAATATTACTGCAATGAACATGGATGTACAAATATCTCTTCAAGACCCTGCTTTCAATTCTTAATAGATACCCAGAAGTGGGCTTGTTGGGTCATATGGTAATTCTGGTTTTAACTTTTTGAGGAACTTTCATACTATTTTCCATAACACTTGAAGCATTTTATGATCCCACCAGCAATGCACAGGTTTCCAATTTCTCTACATCCTCATCAGCAATTGTTATTTTCTGTTTTTTTTTTTTTCAGAGTAGCGTGCAAGCTGGTGTCTTATTATAGATTTGACTGCCTCTCCCTGATGATTAGTGATGTTGAGCTGCTTCTTGTGTGCACGTTTGCAACTTGCACATCATGTTTGGAGAAATGTCTGTCCAAAGTCCTTTGCCTGTTCTTTAATGGGTTATTGGGTTTTTTGTTGTTGTTCAGTTGTTGCGTTTTTTTTTAATATATTCTGGATATTAGGGACTTCCCTGGTGGCTTAGACGGTAAAGCGTCTGTCTACAGTGCGGGAGACCTGGGTTTGATCCCTGGGTCGGGAAGATCCCCTGGAGAAGGAAATGGCAATCCACTCCAGTACTATTGCCTGGAAAATCCCATAAGCTCTTATGAAATGTATGATTTGCAAATGTTTTCTCCCATTTCACTGGTTACCTTTCCAATCTGTCGATGGTTGTCCTGCAGTGAGCAAAAGTTTTTAAATTTTATATAGTTTCAGTTATGATTTTTACTTTTGCTGTCTTTGCTTTTGGTATCATGTTGTGTGTATGGTATACGTTTTTACTGAAACGTTCACATATCATAAACTCAGAGTTTATACAATTCAGTGTGGTTTTTAGTATATCCACAATCCTGTCTTGTCCCAGGATTTTTCATCACCCTGGATGGGAGTCCTGGACCCTTCAAGCAGTCACGTCCCATCTCTCCCCTCCCCCAGCCCCTGGAAACCACGAATCTACTTTCCATCCCTTTGAATTTGCTCACTTTGGACACTTCACAGAAATGGGACCATACAGTATGTGGCCTTTTATCTGGCTTCTTTCACTGAGCATCATGTTTTCAAGGTTCATCCATGTTTTGGCATGTCCTTCACTGCTTTTTCTGGCTGAATCATATTTCATTGTCTGGCTAGAGTACATTTTCTTTATCCTTCATCAGTCGATGGGCACTTGAGTTGTCTCTGCTCTCTTGGTTCTTATGAATAACGCTGTGAACACTCACATGGGAGCCTTCCAGGTGGCTCAGTAGTAAAGGATCCACCTGCCAATACAGTAGATGCGGGTTCGAGCCCTGGGTCAGGAAGATCCCCTGGAGGAGGAAATTGCAACCCACTACAGTATTCTTGCCTGGAGAATCCCATGGACAGAGGAGTCTGGAAGGCCACAGTTCAGGGGGTTGTAAAGAGTTGGACACGACTGAGCGACTGAGCGTGCACACATGCACACACACTTGCACACACGTATGAACATTCAGGTACAAGTTTATGTTTGAATATATGTTTTCAGTTCTCTTGGGCAACAACCTAGAAGCCAAACTGCTTGGCCAAATGGTAACTATGTTTTAGTCATGCTGTGTTGCAGACCAACTTTTAGTGAGTATTCTGGGCTTCCAGCGGCCTTGAGGAGCAGGAGGAGCCTGGACGCAAGTTCAGGCAGTCCCAGGATTGGGTCCTGGCTCCACCATTCCCCAGCCAACTAACTGTGGTTGTGGGTTTGACTTGGCAGGCAGCCTCACAAGACATAAATAGGCTTTCATATATGGTGGCAAAGTGATAAAGAATTTACCTCCCAATGCAGGAGATGCAAGAGACATGGGTTTGATCCCTGTGTCAGGAAAATCCCCTGAAGTAGGAAATGGCCCACTCCAGTATTCTTGCCTGGAAAATTCCATGGACAGAGGAGCCTGGAGGGCTACAGTCCATGGGGTCACAAAGAGTCTGACACAACTGAGCGTACACACATACACATACCTGTTTATTTGGTTCTCTAGAAGGAAACAAGTCAGAGACACAGTATCTTCATCTCATGGAGGGACTCTGCAGCTCCCTTCTCTTATTTTCTCATCTGTAAAATGGAGATGAGGTTAGCTGTATCACAGGCTGTGTGAGGAGGACTCAATTGGGTGAAGAAAGTATATGTAACGAGGCCAGCGGGTCAGTTCAGTTCAGTCGCTCAGTCGTGTCCTACTCTTTGCGATGCCATGAATCGCAGCACATCAGGCCTCCCTGTCCATCACCAACTCCAGGAGTTCACTCAGACTCACGTCTATTGAGTCGGTGATGCCATCCAGCCATCTCATCCTCTGTCGTCCCCTTCTCCTCCTGCCCCCAATCCGTCCCAGCATCAGAGTCTTTTCCAATGAGTCAACTCTTCACATGAGGTGGCCAAAGTACTGGAGTTTCAGCTTCAGCATCATTCCCTCCAAAGAAATCCCAGGGCTGATCTCCTTTAGAATGGACTGGTTGGATCTCCTTGCAGTCCAAGGGACTCTCAAGAGTCTTCTCCAACACCACAGTTCAAAAGCATCAGTTCTTCGGCACTCAGCTTTCGTCACAGTCCAACTCTCACATCCATACATGACCACTGGAAAAAGCATAGCCTTGACTAGACGGACCTTTGTTGGCAAAGTAATGTCTCTGCTTTTGAATATGCTATCTAGGTTGGTCATAACTTTCCTTCCAAGGAGTAAGCGTCTTTTAATTTCATGGCTGCTGCTGCTGCTGCTGCTAAGTGGCTTCAGTCGTGTCCGACTCCATGAGACCCCATAGACGGCAGCCCACCAGGCTCCCCCGTCCCTGGGATTCTTCAGGCAAGAACACTGGAGTCGGTTGCCATTTCCTTCTCCAATGCAGGAAAGTGAAAAGTGAAAGTGAAGTCGCTCAGTCGTGTCCAACTCTTCTCGACCCCATGGACTGCAGCCTACCAGGCTCCTCTGTCCATGGGGTTTTCCAGGCAAGAGTACTGGAGTGGGGTGCCATTGCCTTCTCCGTTCATGGCTGCAGTCACATATAAATGGTACCTATTCTCTGATCATAAGTGTGACTTGGTATCCTGACTCTGGGCAGGGCTGGGGTGGAGCCTCAGTTGCAACAGGATGTCACGCTGGGATTGTCCCTGGAGCTGGGGACTGTCCCTCGGATGGAAAGTTTGGTTTATGCTTTCAAAGCACTGTCTTCACAAAATTCATTTGGACCCACATGTTGTGATTTCCAATGGATTCCCATCCAAAGTGGGATGATGTCCTCTTGCTCCAGGCAGAGTTATTGGATCTGAGGATGGTCTCAGTTGTCAGGGCTGGTTTGCTGGTGGGGTTTGGTCAGTGTTCCGTGGTTGGTCCTCGTTCAGCCCAATGGGCCTTAAATTGAGGGGACCACTACCCTCTGGTCTCAGGCACCATTGGGAGTTCCCTGTTGGTGGGGCAGGGACCCAAGGCAGAAATCACATGGAATCAAAATCCGCACCTAGCCTGTCAAGTAGGATAATGTTTTGTCTTTCAAGAAGTGTCCCACTGTCCATTCATCTTTCCATGACAGACACGCAAAGCTGTTCCTCAAAACGAGCTCCAGATGAAATTCTTGGCTGCTTTTAAGGGGAAGTTAGATTGAGTGAAAAATAATAGCAAACACTTACTATCGTGGGCACTATTCTCAGTGTTTTACTCATAATATTCATTTAAGCTGTATTACAAACCTATGAGGGCTTCCCTGGTGGCTTAGATGGTAAAGAATGTCTACAATGCAGGAGACCTAGGTTCGATCCCTGGGTCAGGAAGATCCCCTGCAAAAGGAAAATGGCAACCCACTCCAGTATTCTTGGCTGGAGAATTCCACGACAGAGGAGCCTGGTGGGCTACAGTCCATGGGGTCCCAAAGAGTTGGATACGAATGAGAAACTTTCACTTTTTCACAAGCCTATGAAGTTGATACTGTGATTTTTTAAAAAATTAATTTCAAGATGAAAGAAATTGAAGGAAAGAGTTGAGGGATTGGCTCGAGCCGAGGTCACACAGCTGTGCAGTTGCAAGGTGGGGATTTGAACCATTAGATCTGGCTCTGGAGTGGCATCTTAGGTTAGGCTGTGCTTCGGGGAGCAGGTGTTCATGCAGGTGGGGATCCCTGGGGACAGGCACTGCCCTGGGATCAGCATTCTCAGGCTTTCCATCATCTGCTTCCTCCAGGGAGTCCTTCGTATTTTCCTTGTGTAGATGAGAGTGTGGAGTTGCCCCTTTTTGGCAGAGCAGGCTTTCTCAGCCCTTGGCACTGATACACATGTGTGCTCAGTAGTCACTCAACTGTGTCTTGCGACCCTGTGGACTGTAGCCTGCAGGCTTCTCTGTTCATCGGATTTTCCCGGCAAGAACACTGGAGTGGATACTTGGGACTGGCTGGTTCTTTGTAGGGGCTGTCCTGTGTGTTGCAGGATTTTAGCAGCCTCCCTGGACAGTACCCAGTTGATGCCAGTAATGCTGCCCCCCCCACCCAGTTGTGACAACCAAAGATGACTCCAGACTCTGCCAAGTGATGTGGCCTTGGGGCAGAATTGCCCCTGGTTGAGAACGCTGTTTTCATTATTCTCTTGCTGTCTCTGGGGTTTGGATTTAGGGAAATTAAATTTGTATTTAAGGGGACGCAGAGCATGCTTGAGACCTCTGTATTTGACATTGACCCCTGAGAAGCTGATGGTGTGGCGGGACAAGGAAGGAAGTGGGCAGGTGATGGTACAGATATGCCTCAGTGGCTGTCCACTATTCCCAGAAATCAAAACAGGTACATCTCTGATTGTTCCACACACATTATGCTACAACACACAGATGAGAAGAATAATTTTGTTTTTTCTTTGTTGTTAGAAAATCTGATTGCCTCAATTAGTGAGGACCCCTCACCCAGACCTCTGTATGTGCAACAAATCACTCTGCCCCTGTCCCCACTCTAAAATCTATTTTAAAAAATACAGAAATAATGACACATAAGTAGGTCTCACAAAAGGCTGATTGTTTAATTTTAAGGAAGGTTCACGATTACCAAGGAAAATAACCCACAGAATCAAGGAACTAGACAAATTTCAGTTCTCTTTGATTAGGACACAGAATTACATGTTTTGAAATTAACCCCTTACGTCTCCATCTCCTTTAGTTCCCCTTCTTTATGTTTCTTGTTAACATGAAATTGATTACATAAGCAACGCCAACAATATAGTCACCCAAGGGACATTTCTTCTGAACCATAACTCACACAGTTGAGGAAGGCATCAGGAACCAGGAGGAGGTGGTGGTCAGACGTTGGTTCCTTGATGTTCCAAGCTTGACCATGTGGACCAGGAGTGTTTAACTCATCATTCATTTATTCCACGGTTGACACTATTGACATTTGGGGCTGGACATTGTTTGTGGCAGGGACTGTCCTGTGCATGCTAGGATGTTTAGCGGCATCTCTGGCCTCTATCCACTAGATTCCAGAAGCAGTCCCCTAGTTGCAGCAACCAAAAACATTTCCAGACGCTGCTGGCAAGGGACCCCAAATCACCTCCCATTTGAGAGCCACTGATTTATTCTTTCACTCACTCATTTATTCGTTAAGTCAAGAACACCTTTCAAGGACCTTCGTGTGCCTAGCACTGTTCTAAGGACTGCAGAGAAAACTAGATGGGCATGGTCCCTGTCCTCGTGGACCTGACGTTTTAATTGGGAAGAGACAGTGAATGTATCAGTGAATATCTACACAAAGTAACATCAGAGGGGGTAAGTGCCATGAGAAAGGGGGCCAGGTCCAGGTGGCCCGTTTAGATTCTAGAGGGCTCAGAGAAGGCCTGAGAAGGGGCATTTGGACTGAGACCAAAATGTGGAGGAGGAGCCAGGCATGGGAAGATGCACAGGAAGAGACTTCTGGCAGAGGGAAGAGCAAGTGCAAAGGCCCCGGGGTGGGAGCATAGTCTAGGGATGGTTGGAACCAGGCCAGGGTGTAGCAAGTGGGGAAGTGGGAGGAGGAGGCAGTTGGAGATTTGTTACGGAAGAGCTGCGGGGGCTTTGAAAATTCTGATGGGAAATTGGAATTGCTCTGCTTTGATGGGCAGTCTTTGGAGGGATTTGAGCAGGGGAGAGGCATGATCTGACTGACCCTTGATAATGCTCCCGGTGACTATCAAGTGGCCTGTAGGGCAAGAAGGGTAGCAGAGAGATGTTAGGAGGCTGGTGAAGGGGCGAGGGTGAAAGATGCTGGCGGCCCAGACTGGCTGGACTCCAGGGACACACATGGGGAACTTGGCTTAAATTGACCGTTGTCCCAATTCTGCCACCTGCTGGGACTTCTGAGATTGTACAGTGACGCCTGTCCCTGGGCCTGCATTCCCAAGGGATCTCAGCTCTTATCAGCATCCCCAGTGAACTCAGCAAACAAAGGACCCAAACTTCAGGACCTCCATTCCCAAAGGTGCTGAATCAATAGGTGTTGAGATGGGTGCAGGCTTCTGCAATGTGATTCTGCTCTGAGCGACTTGGCATCTATTTCTGGATTAAGTAGGGAGTGGTGTGTGTGTGTGTGTGCACGCGTGTGTGTTATGGGTAGGTATTGATAATGGGCTTCCCTGGTGGCTTAGCGGTAAAGAATCCACCTGCAATGTGGGAGATGTGGGTTCAATCCCTGGGTTGAGAAGATCCCCTGGAGACGGAAATGGCCACCCACTCCAGTGTTCTTGCCTGGGAAATCCCAGGGACAGAGGAGCCTGGTGGGCTACAGTCCACGGGGCTCCAACAGAGTTGGACTCAGCGACTAAACAAAAATAGCAGGTGGTGATGCAAGGCTCAGCCATATATTCTAGCAAGTGATGCTGATGACATCTCCTTAATCAAGACTGGCTCAGTAACTTCGGGTTGGAATCCAAGGGGAATGGCCTGGGGCTGGCCCTACTCCAGCCCGAAGGAAATTCTCTTTACACAGGGGCTCAGCCTTGGGTGTTCCATGGCCGATGACTCACTCCTCACTCATTACGGGAGTAAGGAGGCTTTCAGAATGACTCAGAAACAGCCACAGATTGTGTTAATGGATCCTCACATTTTTCCTAGCATTGCAATACAGATGTCTCTCTCCTCAGGATAGTAAAATACAAAGTGCAAAGGAACAGTCAGCCAACTGACTCCAAGCCTCTGACATACTCTCTTGGACCAGGGATAATGATGAAGAGTCGCTCAGTTGTGACCAACTCTTTGCAACCCCATGGAGTGTAGCCCGCCAGGATCCTCTGTCCATGAAGATTCTCTAGGCTAGAATTCTGGAGTGGAAAGCCATGCCCTCCTCCAGGGGATCTTCCCAACCCAGGGATGGAACCCATGTCTCCCACATTGCAGGCGGATTCTTTACCAGCTAAGCCACAAGGGAAGACCAAGAATACTGGAGTGGGTAGCCTATCCCTTCTCCAGGGGATCTTCCCGACTCAGGAATTGGACTGGGGTCTCCTGCATTGCAGGTGGATTCTTTACCAGCTGAGCTATGAGTTCTTCCGTTGGGGGCTTCTAATGCCTGGTTGTCCTCAGCAGCTGCTCATGAATGAATGCGTTGGGGGCTGCAGCATGGTGACATTCTAAGCACACTATCATTCCATCTCCATCTGTGAGCTGAAGTAATCTAGAAAGAGAAACTTCCCCTCTTCAAATAAATTGCAGGATATACTGTACAGAGAAAAGGCATAATAAATGCTCCATTCTTGCCCTTCATTTTTCCATTTTCCAAGCGATGAGTTTTGCTCCCCAGCATCCCCCATAAGTGACCACTGAGGGTTTTGCATAAGTATCACATGACTCACGGATTCAGACATTTTTATTGCTGTTCAGGTTCTCCCATCTTTGGCCAATGGGAGTGTCTACCCGTTGGCCTCTGAATGTTTTGACCTGGCTCTCACAGTCTTTGACAGCTTCCTTGTGATCTGGGATGTTCCGATCCCGTATTCATTTCTTATTAATTTCTCCATCTGTGCCTGCAGGCATCACTTCTCCAGGGAGCTCTGGCTCCTTTGGAGAAGGGAGTTTAGAAGCCACAGTCTGGGTTTGTCTCCTGCGCCAGCTCTCCGGCTCTGTGACCAGGGAGTGCATCAGGCAGGGCTGATATTAATAGCATCTCTTAGTGGATGTATTTTGGGGACTCACTATTGTCACCAAGCCTGTGTCCCCTTTCACTTGCTCCATGGGTCTCTGCGAGACAGCTGACAGGTGGAAACTGACAGATGAAACTCTGGGCGGATTCTGCCCCTCAGAGCAGCTGCTAGCCTGTAGGGCACCTTTGTGCAAATCAGAAGAGATGACCCTTCCACCCTTCCTTGGGCAGATGGTTCCTCCAAGGCCTGCAGCTGAAGAGCTGAGCATGTGTATATTTGCAGCTTCTTTGCTGCTTCTTTGCTCCAGGCCAGGGGCAATTTGCTTCAAGACTCGCTGAGCTTCTGACCCCTCAACTGCAGAGCGGCGCTCTGTCCCTTTTCAGCCTTGCTTATGTCCTCTGGGCTCATTTATCCCCAGGTAGGTGTTGTGGGTTGAAAAATTTATATCCTTCCCAAGAGATACATGTGGGTTTCCTCAAATGTGACCTCACTTGGCAATAGGGTCTTTGCAGATGTGATTAGCTAAGATGAGGGCATCCTGGAGTAGGCTGGGGCCCTAGTCCCATATGATTAGTGTCCTTGAAAGAAGGCAGCTGTGTGAAGACAGACACATGAAGGAGGCCACGCAACAACGCAGGCAGAGGCTGAAGTGATAGAGGTACAAGCCAAGAAATCCCAAGGGTGCCAGCTGACATCCGAAGATAGGAGAGGGGGACTGGGATGGGTTTTCCCCTAGAGTCTCCAGAAGGAACCAAGTCTGCAGACACAGAGATTTTGGTGTTTGTTTTGCTTTGTTTTTTTTTTTTTTTTGAGCACAATGAAATGATGGGTTTTAAGACAACATGATCTTGGTGTTACCCAGTTTGCTGTGTTTTGTTTTAGCAGCCCTGGGGAGCAAAAACAGCACTTTCCTATATTCCCTGCTACTCTGAGGGTGGTCCATGGACTAGCAGCATCAGCATCACCTGGGTGCTCATTAAAACGCAGACTCCTGGGCCCCACCCAGACCTCCTGAATCAGAGTCTGCATTTAACAAGCGAGCCAGGTGGTGGCGGTCCAGTGACCAAGATGCTATGCTTTCACTGCTGAGGACCCGGGCTCAGTCCCTGGTCGGGGAACTAAGATCCCACAAGCCTTAAAAAGGAAAAAAAAAAAAAAAGCGAGAGAGCCAGGTGGTGTGCATGTGGAAAAGCACTGTGTCATGCAATAGTATAACAGGAATGATTAGCCCCCACGGCAAATGCACAGTTATTTCTGATAAGAGCGGGTATTGAACTCATTATTGAACCAGGCAGTATACTGAGTCCTTCTTTGCCTGTGATTCTCACTTAATCTTCCTGGCAGCTCCGTGCAGTTGGTACTTCTTACTCCAGAGAACACGATTCACACTAACAATGATTCAATGACGTCTCCTGGTTTGTGCAATTCAGTAGTCCTGACTCTTATCCCATTTTACAGATGAGGAAACTGGGACACACGGAGAGGTTAAGTCACTTACTCAAGGTCACACAGGTCCTCAGGGGTGGAGCTGAGATTTAAATCTATGAATTTGTCTCTGAACTTGTACCCAGGACTCTCTCTACTCACCTCGCCTGCCCTCCAAAGGAGAGCTGATGAAGGCAGCATCTCTCTCTTCCTCCCCACCCCAATTTCTTCTCCCTTTTAACTTGTAAAATAACACATAACATCAGATTGACCGTTTTAACCATTTGGGAGTGAATGATTCGGGCTTCCCTGGTGGTCCAGTGACTGAGTCAGAGCTCCCAGTGTAGGAGGCCCGAGTTCCATCCCTGGTCAGGGAAGTAGATCTCAGAATCTACAACGAAGACTTGGCACAGCCAAATAAATAATAAATATTAAAAAAATAATAATGATTCGGTGGCATTTAGGATGCTGACAATACTACGCAGCCATCCTAACTGTCTCATTCCGGAATAATTTCATCACCCCAAATGGCAACCCCATAGCCATGAAGCAGTCACTCTCTGTCCTCTGATAACCGCTTACCTGCTTTCCGTCTCTGTGAGTTGGCCTGTTCTGGACTTTTCACAAGAATGGAATCCTGCACTATGGGACCTGTCATGTCTGACTTTTTTCACTTAGTATGTTTCCATGGTTCCTCCGTGTGGTTGCATGCATCGATAGTACTCAATAATTTTTTCATTTTTTTTTCTCAGTTGTTAAATATGCATGACAAAAAAAAATCTACCATTTTAAGCATCTCAAGTCGGTGGCAGTAAGTCCGTTCAGACTGTTGTGTCACTGTGACCACCATCTGCCTCTAGAACCCCTTCAACTCCCCACATGGAGATCCTGTGAATGTGAAGCAATCAACTCCCATTTCCTCCTCCCTCCAGCCACCGGGACCCTATATTCTGCTTTCTGTCTCTATGAATTTGCCTCTTCCGGGTAGCTTACATAAGTGAAATCTTACAGTATCTGTGTGTTTGTGTCTGGCCTCTTTCACCGAGCCTAAGGTTGTCGAGGTTCGCCCACATTGGAGCAGGTTTCCACGCTTCATTCCTTTTCATGGCTGAGTGACACCCCATTGCACGGAGAGTCCATTGATGGACTTTTGGGCCGCTTCCGCCTCGTGGTGACTGTGAACGTTGCCTCTGTGAAACTTCGTGTGCAAGGTTTTGTTTGAAGGCTTGTTTTCGGCTCTTCTGTGTTCCCGTTTCATTTGAAAATGCTGGGTCTTTAAGGAATCTGGTCCGTGGTTTGCACAGCAGCAGCGGCAGGGAGTGGGCGATAGCTAGAGTCCGTGGGGAAGAATCACCCCTGGAGCCCTCGAGGAGAAGCTCGGGTCCCCGCAGAGGGCCCAGCCAGGGCTGAGCGGCCAGGGGCCTGCTGAACCATCTCTGGGGGTTCCCTTTGCCCAGCATTTTGCAGCTCTGCATACCCAGCTGATTGGAGAAGGGCATGGCAACCCACTCCAGTCTTCTTGCCTGGAGAATCCCATGGACAGAGGAGCCTGGTGGGCTACAGTCCATGCGGTCACAAAGAGTGGGACACAACTTAGCAACTCAACCACTATACCCAGCTGATAAAGATGGGATGTCTCTTTAAAAAGAAATAAAGAACAGAAACTAGAGGGGAAAACTGTGGCGGCCAGAGGGAAGTCTGTTCTTTTATTCACTTCCATACTCAGATCTCTGTCGTGCTGACCTTTGAATCAAAACTCTGAGTGCTTAGCAACCAGCATCTGTTGAGACATCCCAGCAGCCCCAGGCCTGCCTTCCTGGCCCAGATGTTGGGCGAGGATGAGGATGTGCTGTCATCTGAAACAAGAAGTTGGAGTCTGAAGGGTGATGGCACTAATGTTGCATCTGGAGCATTCTAGAAAAGTCCGTCTAGCCCCCATGGCTCACCTGCTGGGTTAGCAAGGCTTTTTTAAGTGTGGGTTCCTTCCTCCCTCTTTGTCCTCATGACTGAGTTTATCTTGAAAATAGAACAAAGGAGGACTCCTGGATGGCAACGAGCATGCAGATCTCGTTAAAATGAAGATTTGGGCTCAGGAAGCCTGGGGTAGGCCACTGATCCTGCCTTGCTAACACACTCCAGGGCACGAGGGGAAGGGAACAGGTGGATATGGTCTTAGTCGTCACTCTCTGGGGTCCCCTTCCCTGCCACATCTTCCTGGTGACACGCTGCTGTTAGTGTGAGAGCCACCTGACTCTAAGTGGGTGTCAGGGCTGAAGAAATACAGAGTAGCATCCTGCTTCTTTTCAACAATGAGGAAAGAGCATCCAATGGAAAGCATCCGAAAGGATCATGACCAGCCAAGGCTTTTTCTCACTTTCTCCCATTCTCAAAAATTTTGACCATGAATGAATCAAACAATATGTAGAGTGATATTAACAACATGTCCCCCTCTGGTCTGGCACCGTAGGTGTTTTTCCTCCTAGAAGCCTTGGCCATCTGAGGTTAAATGCTATTCTCCCATTTTACAGATGAGTAAACCGAGGCTCTGAGCGGTTTAATGCCCTGTCCAGAACCATGTACACAGAAAGGTTGGAGCGTGAGTGTGGATCAAGGCTTTCTGTCTTTCACTGTACTGACTGTCCAGTTTGGAGGTGGGTGGGCATTTTTACTCTATAGAGAGGGGTTGCCTTTCTTTTTTGCAGAGGAACTGGTAAGCCCAGAAGGACAGACCTATTTTCTGGAATTTTCCTTATGCATCCAGCTGTAGCAGCCAGTTACTCAACTGGGGATTTTTAGGTATGATTTTTTTTTTTTTTAACCACAGATGGCCCCCAGAATAGCAACCTATAGACCTTTTATTCTTTTTCTTCTGAAACGTGCCTTGGCTCGATGCAAAGTCGAGTCTACCTCTGATGATTTCTTTATTTTTCTATTTTTTAATTCAGATTTACATAAAAGTACAGAGAACAATGCCCCCGGTGTTCCCATTACTCAGCTTCAGTCATGATCAACACGTGGCCAGACTATTTCATCTTTACCTCCGCCCACTCCCCGCCCCCAGATTATTTTGGAGCAAATTCTAGACATCATTTCAGATGCTATTTTTGTAGCAAAGTAAAGGAAGGAGAAAAGATACTGTCTTTCCTCAGACCTTTGCCACAGTGAAAAGCAGAAGGCTTTTCAGAGTATTTGAAAGATGATAGAATTGATGCTTTTGAACTGTGGTGTTGGAGAAGACTCTTGAGATCAGTCCCTTGGACTGCAAGGAGATGCAACCAGTCCATTCTGAAGGAGATCAGCGCTGGGATTTCTTTGGAAGGAATGATGCTAAAGCTGAAACTCCAGTACTTTGGCCACCTCATGCGAAGAGTTGACTCGTTGGAAAAGACTCTGATGCTGGGAGGGATTGGGGGCAAGAGGAGAAGGGGATGACAGAGGATGAGATGGCTGGATGGCATCACTGACTCGATGGACGAGAGTCTGAGTGAACTCCGGGAGTTGGTGATGGACAGGGAGGCCTGGCGTGCTGCGATTCATGGGTCGAAAAGAGTCAGACATGACTGAGCGACTGAACTGAACTGGAGTATTTAAAATTGGGTGTTTGATAAAGAATTAGTTTTCAAAGTATTGTAACCAATAAAGGGCAACTTTTAAAGAAACTATTAAATCACTGTGGAATGGACAATTAAATCAAACTTTTGCCCCCAGTTTGAATGTGCTTTAGAAGTTTGTAGGGGGACTTCCCTGGCAGTCCAGTGGTTAAGACTTCACCTTCCATTGCAGAGGGTATGGGTTCGATTCCTGGTTGGGAAGCTGAGATCCCACACGCCTCTCAGGCAAAAAACCAAAGCATGAAACATGCAGTATTGTAACAAATTCAATAAAGACTTTAAAAATGGCCCATATTAAAAAAAAAAATCTTTAAAAAAAAGGAAGTTTGCTGGGAAGGGGATGTGTGTGCCTGGGGTACATGGTCCTCTCCAACCCCACCCCTGACTTTACTCTGGCTAGACAGAGCACCACCCCCAACCTGTGACCATTTTTAAGAGTGGTTTTAGGTTTACCGAAAAACTGAGCAAAAAGTACAGAGAGTTCCCCTAAGCCCCTCCCCACCCCAGAGTTCCCCCTATGGTTATCATCTTGCAGTACCGTCACACATTTGCTGTGATGAACCAGTGCATTGTTCGATAAAGTCCACAGTTTCTGTCAGGGCTCGTCCTTGACGCTGTACCTTCCCTTGTTGCTGTTTAGCTGCTCAGTGTGTCTGACTCTTTGCGATCCCATGCACTGCAGCACGCCAGGCTTCCTTGTCCTTCACAGTCTCCCAGAGTTTGCTCAAACTCATGTTCATTGAGTCGGTGATGCCTTCTGTAGGCTTTGACAAACGTATAATGGCATGTATCTACCATGACAGTGGTGGATACAGACCAGTGGTCATACAGACCAGTTTCACTGCTCTGAACATCCCCTGGGCTCCAACTATTCATCCTCCTTGTCTCTACACGCTGGCAACCATTGATCTTTTTCCTGTCTCCGTAGCTGAGGCTTTTCCAAAATGTCATAGAGTTAGATCCATACAGTATGTCGTCTTTTCAGCCTGGCTTCTTTCACTGTGTAGTGTGCATTAAGGTTCCTGCATGTCTTTTCATGGCTTGAGAGCTCATTTCTTTTTTGTGCCGAAAAATAAAATATTCCTTTGTGTGGATGTACTATGATGTATCCATTCACTTATTGAAGGACATCTTGGTGCTTCCAAATGGGGGAAGTTATGACTAAAGGGCTTCCCAGATGGTGAAAAAACCTGCCTGCCAGTGCAGGAGATGTAAGAGACACAGGTTTGATCCCTGGGTTGGGTAGACCCCCTGGAGGAGGGCATGGCAACCCTCTGCAGCATTCTTGCCCAGTTAGAGGAGCCTGGTAGGCTACGGTCCATGGGGCCACAGAGTCAGACATGACTGGGTGACTAAGCAGCTGCAGCAGCGCATACGGTAAATCGCATTCATCCTAAATGTACAGGTGGATGAATTTTTATATAGATGCACATGAGGGATCAAGATGTGGGACATCTCCAGCGTCACAAGCCCTCTTGTGTGTCAGTCACTGCTCTTGCCTTCACTGCTCTGACTTCAAGCACAATCTATTGTTTCTGCTGGTCCGGCAGCTCCTGCCCTATAGCTTTGGAAGTAGGTGGTGAAGTAGCGGGGAGAGGTCATTACTGGCAGTTTGATTCATTTTGGTTTGTCTTTAATGGAGCCTAATTTCATCATCAAATTCTTCCTGCCTGTCTAGAGCAGGGATTGGCATGAGTTCTGGTTAGATATTTTCAGCTCTGCCAGAGAATGAGTGAGCATGGCTGCGTTCAAATAAAACTTTATTTACAGAAACAGGAAGTGGAGTTTGGACGGGAGTTTGTGAGTCCAGGATGTTCTCAGTCGCTAAGTCATGTCCAACTCTTTGGGACACCATGGACTATAGCCCATCAGGCTCCTCTGACCATGGAATTCTCCAGGCAAGAACATTGGAATGGGTTGCCATTTCCTACTCCAGGGAATCTTCCCAACCCAGGGATTGAACCCATGACTCCAGCGTCCCCTGCATTGGCAGGTGGATTCTTTACCACTGAGCCACCAGGGAAGCCCCCAAACCAGGATAGAGCAGTGATTTTCCTTTGTAAAGTTCATGTCCATTTGTTGTTGTTCAGTCGCCAAGTTGTGTCTGACTCTTTGTGACCCCATGGACTGCAGCACGCCAAGCTTCCATGTCCCTCACCATCTCCTGGAATTTGCCTAAGTTCAAGTTCATTGAATCGGTGATGCCATCCAACTGTCTCATCCTCCGTTGCCCTTTTCTCCTTCTGCCTTCAATTTCTCCCAGCATCAGGGTCTTTTCTAATGAGTCGGTTCTTCGTATCAGGTGGCCGAAGTATTGGAGCATCAGCTTCAGCATTAGTCCTTCCAATGAATATTTAGGGTTGATTTCCTTTAAGACTGACTGGTTGGATTTCCTTGCAGTCCAAGGGACTCTCAAGAGTCTTCTCCAGCACCAGAACCTGAAAGCATCATGTCCAGGCCCCACTCCAAATCTAAACCCACATGTCATGGGACCAGGGTAGCCTTGTGAGCATTTTAAGGCCTCCTCAGGTAACTTTCAAGCACATATCATGCAAACCTACTGGCTTTCCCTCCACAGGGGGAGACAAGATGTGTGCTGGGCCCAGAACTGTGAAAGTGGCTTTGAATTTAAACAAAAGCCCAGCTAGACCCTCCTGACCTTGACTTAGGTAATCTCATTTCCCTTTTCACCACCTATCATTCTCTCTTCTTCCTCCTCTTGAGATAACAGGCTTCTGTCCTGGGTTGGAGGGGGCAGGATGGATACTGATCAGAAAATACTTCTGTAAAAGCAGTAAAGAACCCACCTACCAATGCAGGAGATGCACATTTGATCCCTGGTTTGGGAAGATCCCCTGGAAGAGGGCATGACAACCCACTCCAATATTCTTGCTGGAAAATCCCATGGACAGAGGAGCCTGATGGACTATAGTCCATGGGGTCACACAAAGAGTCGAACCGACGGAGCACGCACAGTTGAGGATGAGGAAGTTTCCTTGGTGACAGCAGAGGGGTGGGGCATTATGGGGGAGATCAGGAGTCTTGGGGGATCCCTGCAGAGATGAAAAGTCAGCCCCTGGGGAATGAGAGAGAGAAAGTGTGGTCAGAGGGGGAATTTTACAGTTTGGCTCCTTGGGTAACGGTTTTGAGCGTGTGTGAGATTGTCAGCAGTTCGCAACGACTGAGCATGGTGTGTGTTTCAGGCACTGTATACCTGCCACCTTCACTTAATCTTTTGAAGCAAATAATCTCGGCAGGGGCTTCCATGGGCCCTCCCATTTTACAGAAGCAGAGACTGAGGCAATGAGAAGTTCTGTAGCTTAGGGACAGCTGCGGAGTTACTCAGAGGTTGGACCCTGGCAGTCGGGCATCTCTGTACTGTTTGCCTGTCAAGGCGCGGGCACCAAGTGGGTGCCTGGGATCAGGGAGCTGGAAGCTGGTGGTGTTGAGAGGTGGAGATGACTGTTGGCTCATATGTGCTCCGAGGCTGTAGAGGTGGCCAGAGAGAAGGCTGAGGGCACAGGGGACCCCATATCAGGGAAGGGTGGGTAGGCTCAAACCATAGCCTTCCAAACTCAGAATGTGAAAGCTGATCTCTGAGCTCACATTTGTGTTAGCGGAGGGAGACGGGTGAGCCGGGGCCCAGGCTAGGCAGACTGCAGGGAGAGGGGGTGAGGGTTTGAAGAGCTGTCCAGAGAACAGCCCATGTAAAACAGGATTAAAGCATTATTTGAAAGTACAACAGGAGTCCGTTTCTGCTTGCTTTGGGCTTGGTTTGGATACTTAAAACAACAGCAGCAACAATAATGATACCGTCCATTCAAGTTAAGGAAACAGTTAACCAGGACTCAATTAAAGCAGAACCTTCCAACAAGTGGAATTTTTTCTGCATTTTATTTCAGGAAACCACAGTCAGAAAAAGAAAAATAGTGGGTGGGCAGGGGATTTATTTGAAGGCATAAATTCCAGGTTTCACCTTGGATTAGTGAACACTTGGGCCTCTGTACACCTTTTAAGTCTGTACTCTTCTACAAAAAAGACAGATGTTCCCAGTAAGCCCAAAGGGACTGGATTACAAGGTTCAACACAACAAATATTTGCTGAGAATCTTAAAGCCAGGTGCTCTTGGGGGTATAAAAATGGTCTCTGCCCTCAAAGGACATTGGAAAAGGATTCATTTATCTTTGGGTGAAGGGCTTCCCAGGTGGCTCAGCGGTAAAGAATCTGCCTCCAAGCAGGAGACTCAGGTTTGATCCCTGGGTTGGGAAGATCCCCTGGCGGAGGAAACGGCAACCCATTCCAGCATTCTTTTTTTAAAAATAATTTTATCTATTTATGGCTGGGCAGGGTCTTCATTGGTGCGCGAGGGCGTTCTCTAGTTGCAGAGTGGGGGCTACTCTTTGTTGCAGGCCCTAAAGTACGCAGATTTCAGTAGTTGGGCACATGGGCTTAGTTGCTCCGCAGCATGTGGAATCTTCCTGGACCAGGGATCGAACCCGTGTCCTCTGCATTGGCAGGCATTTTCTTATCCACTGCACCACCTGGGAAGTCCCCACTCCAGCATTCTTGCCTGGGAAATTCCATGGACAGAGGAGCTTGGCGGGCTACAGTCCATGGAGTTGCAAAGAGTTGGACACAATTTAGCAGCTAAGCATGCAATGCATGCATCTTTGGGTGAAGGGGGCGAAATTATGTTAAGACAGTTAAATCCTCAATAATGTATAAGGCAAAAAGAGGTATCAGAGGCGGACTTCCCTGACGGTCTAGTGGTTAAGACTCTGCGTTTCCACTGCAGGGGGCACAGGTTTTATCCCAGTTCAGGGAACCAAGGTTCCACATGCCATGTGGCGTGATCAAAAGAAAACAGTATGAGAGATTCCCCAGAGTCTTGTCTTCTGGAACAATCAGGTTTGGAAGTGCCATGCGATCACATCTAATTCTTAAATGCCTCTGATTCGGTCAGATGCCAGGAGAGCTCGGCATCTGAAAGGCACAGGTGAGAACCTTCGGGAGAACAGCTGGCGTTGGGCACAGCCCCTTCTTCCTTTGCAAGAGGAGGAGTAAGTGCCGAGGTCATCACACACCCTGCATCTGAATCTTAGCTGACATCCCCGTGGGAGTCAGGAGCCCACCGTGCTACAGGAGCCTCCACGGTGCTCACCCTGACCGCCTTCCTTCTCGGAGATCAAGCAGGCTCGTCCCCCGAAGGCCTGTTGGCTGCCTTTAGACGTGGCAAGTTGGAGGCTCCCAGGCCCTGTGAAACACAGCCTGCGGCATTTTATTGACATAATGAGTGGCCGTCATTTAAAACTCAGATTTCCCACAGAAGGTCTAGGTTTCTAGCTTCCTGCAGAGATATCGGGTCTGGCAATACTGGGTTAGTTTGCTAGTGTCAAGTTGCCCGCCCTCTTTCCCCAGCAGTGAATTACTACCTGTCATGGGGCAGAAAACTAAGATCACGGCATCTGGTTCCATCACTTCATGGCAAATAGGTGGGGAAACAGTGGCTGACTTTATTTTTGGAGGGCTCCAAAATCACTGCAGATGGTGACTGCAGCCATGAAATTAAAAGACTCCTTGGAAGAAAAGTTATGACCAACCTAGCATATTAAAAAGCAGAGACATTACTTTGCCAACAAAGGTCCGTCTAGTCAAGGTTATGGTTTTTCCAGTGGTCGTGTATGGATGTAAGAGTTGGACTGTAAAGAAAGCTGAGCACTGAGGAATTAATGCTTTTGAACTGTGGTGCTGGAGAAGACTCTTGAGAGTCCCTTGGACTGCAAAGAGATCCAACCAGTCCATCCTAAAGGAGATCAGTCCTGAGTGTTCATTGGAAGGACTGATGTTGAAGCTGAAACTCCAATACTTTGGCCACTTCATGCAAAGAGCTGACTCATTTGAAAAGACCCTGATGCTGGGAAAGATTGAGGGCAGGAGGAGAAGGGGACGACAGAGGATGAGATGGTTGGATGGCATCACTGACTCAATGGATGTAAGTTTGAGTAAACTCCGGGAGTTGGTGATGGACAGGGAGGCCTGGCATGCTGCGGTCCATGGGATCACAAAGAGTCAGACACGACTGAGCAACTGAACTGAATGGGGCTTGCAGGATCAATTTCTTTTTTTTTTTTAATTTATTTTATTGAAGTAGAGTTGATTTACAATATTGTGTCAGTTTCTGCTGTACAGCAAAGTGATTCAGCAGTTATACATGCATATACATTCTGTTTCGTATTCTTTTTGATTAGGTTTATTACAGGATATTGACTATAGTTCCCTGTATACAGGAGGACCTTGCTGTTGATCCATCCTCTATATATAATACTTTGGATCGGCTAATGCATCCTCAGTCCATCCCTCCCCAACCCCTTGCCCTTACATACGGCCTGCTTTCTGGCTCCAGGGTTAAATGCTGCTCATCACCATCATTCCTTGGTGGCATGGCAAGGAAATGGCAACCCACTCCTGTAGTCTTGCCTGGACAGAGGAGCCTTGTAGGCTACAGTCCATGGGGTCACAAAGAGTCAGACACGACTGAGCAACTTCACTTCATCACCAGCACCAGTGGTTTGGACCTGGACATGCCCACGTGGCCCCCGCTGATGTAAGGCTTCTGAACCCATGGGCTGCATGTGACCACGCAGCTCAGTTACTGGCGGAATAACCCAACATTTCCCTTTGGGGAACTGGTCATTGTTGCTGCTAGGCAGGAAGGCGGTGATCATTGTCACGATACACTTGAAAAGTGACCCAGTTTCGAAGAGGGCAAGTGATATTTGCAGTCAGATTATGGGAAAGTACTGGATTCTTCGAGGGTGGGAAAAATGTTGGTGTGATGAGGACTGTTTTGAGTCTTCTAGGCAAGTGATGCTTTCTCTGAGCTGTGCCCTGGTGGAGTCTGGGTTGAGACGCACCAGGAACATGTGGGTCCTGGAAGCCACAGAGCACGTTCAGCCACTGTCCTTGGGGCCCTGGTCTGAGCGGGCTTCTGGGTTCTTTCCTAGGCACCCGGTGGCCACGTTTTTCCACCTGTTTTTCCGCGTGAGTGCCATCGTCACCTACGTGGGCTGTGACTGGTTCAGCAAGAGCTTCGTGGGCTGTTTTGTGACTGTGCTTCTCCTCCTGTCCTTTGACTTCTGGTCTGTGAAGGTGAGCCCCGGCCCCCCGCAACCTGTGACTCCCTCTTCCGAAACACGGGCTGCGTTTCCAGCCGCTCACTGACCCTTATGCACACTTGAGAATACTGAGCCAACATCACTTAAAAGCAGAGGAAAAAAGTACATTATATAGTTGAATAAATGGCTTCTGGGTGGCCACTGCCATGCTTGCAGACATGTACTATGTGAGGGAGACAAGTCCACAGAGTTTTAGGGTTTTTGTAAATTTCACATATCATATCATAAATAATGTATTTTAAAATTCTATAAAATAGGCGTACATGTATATATATGACATATGTGTATGTATGTCTGGGGAGTCTGTCTTTTTTGTGAATGGAACTTAATTTTTAAAAGTTTTTATTGGAATATAGTTGATTTACGATGTTGTGTTAGTGTCCAGCATATAGCAAAGTGAATTAGTTACACGTACGTCTTCTCTTGTTAGATTCTTTTCCCATTTAGGTCATTAGAGTACTGAGTAAAGTTCCCTGAGCTATACTGTAGGTACTTATTAGTTATCTATTTTATATATGGGTTCCCCCGATAGTTCAGTTGGTAAAGAATATGCCTACAATGCAGGAGACCCCAGTTCCATTCCTAAGTCAGGAAAATCTACTGGAGAAGGGATAAAATATATATATTTTACATATAGTAGTATGTATATGTCAATCCCAATCTCCTAATTTATCACTCCCCCACTTCCTCCCCCAGTAACCCTAAGATTATTTTCTGTATCTATAACTAATTCTGTTTTGTAAATAAGTTCATTTGCATCGGATTCCACATATATGCCACGTCATATCTGTCCTTCTCTGTCTGACTTACTTCACTCAGTGTGATAATCTCTAGGTCGATCCATGTTGCTGCCATGGCATTATTTCATTCCTTTTTATGGCTGAGTTATATGCCATTTTATATATGTACCACATCTTCCTGATCCATTCCTTTGTCGATGGACAGGTAAGTTGCTTTTTAAGGTAAGCTTAGTTAAGAATTATAGACCATAAAACTGATTTCGAGAAAGCCCCACTGTTCAGTCCCCCTCTCCTCAGGTTCGACATGAATTGGTCACTTTTATTCATTCAGGATAAGATGAGGCCTCTTTCTTGACCTATGATCTGATTAGGAGCATTCTGTCCACTTTTCTCAGAATGTAACCGGACGACTCATGGTGGGTCTTCGCTGGTGGAACCAGATTGATGAAGACGGGAAAAGCCACTGGATTTTTGAAGCCAGAAAGGTATCTTCCAATACTTGTCAAGCTAGAGCCGAGAAAACGGCCGTGGAAAGGCCCTATGGGTTCCTTTCGAGCTCTGCATGATCTGATCCCTGCCGGACACAAGGCCCATGGGGCTGGTGCCCGTTCAGAGCCCCCACTGGCAGAAGCCTGTGTGATATTAACGAAAATCAGACCACGCTCCTTTGGGACCGTTCCTGCGAGTTGTGCAACCGAATCTCTTTCTTGCCGTAGGTCTCTCCAGACATGGTGGCTGCCACAGAGGCGGAAGCGCGGGTCTTCTGGCTCGGCCTCATCGTCTGTCCCATGATTTGGATTGTGTTCTTTTTTAGCTCCTTATTTTCCCTGAAGCTCAAGTGGCTGGTAAGGCAACACTTGCTCGGATGTCTGTACAGAACTGGCGGTTGTAGAAGTGGGTTTTTGTTCTTGATTGAGTGATCGGTGGATTGAAACAGCTTTATTGAGAAAGAATTCACATACCAGGCAGTGCGCTCATTCTGTGTGTCTGATTCGGGAGCTTCCCAGGTGGCTCAGTGGTAAAGAATCCACCTGCCAAGCAGGAGACAGGTTTGATCCTTGGGTCAGGAAGATCCCCTGGAGAAGGAAAGGGCAACCCACTCCAGTATTCTTGCCTGGGAAATCCCATGGATAGAGAAGCCTCGAGGGCTACAGCCAGCGAAAAAGCGAAAATCGCTCTGTCGTGTCCGATTCTTTGTGACCCCGTGGGCTGTATAGTGGGGTCACAAAGAGCTGGACACGACTGAACGACTGAACAACAGCAACAAGTCTGTTCTCAGGGTTGTGCAGCCAGCACCACAGTCAGTTTTAGGAAATTTTTATCACCCCTGGAGATCCTGAGCCCTTTAGCCATGACCCTCCCCGTGCCTCTGTTCCCCTAGCCCCTGTCGTGAAAGTGTTAGTCGCTCAGTCATGACCAACTCTTTGTGATCCCATGGACTGTGGCCTGCCAGGCTCCTCTGTCCAGGGAATTCTCCAGGCAAGAATACTGGAGTGGGTAGCCAATCCCTTCTCCAGAGGATCTTCCCAACCCAGGAATCAAACCAGGGTCTCCCGCATTTCAGGCAGATTCTTTACCTCTGAACCACCAGGGAAGCTCTCCATAAAGGTTGCCGAACACTGGTGAGCGTGGGCCGGAAACACTCCTGCTTGGTTTGGGAGGAACATTTCAATCTGTGCTCTCAGGAGAATGACCTCTGTTTGTTTAAGTGCAGGCCCTCGTGATAGCTGGGATCTCTCTCCAAGCCGCCAACCTGTATGGCTACGTCCTGTGTAAGATGGGAGGCGAGAGCAACATCAGCAAAGTCACAGCCAGTTTTCTGTCCCAGACGGTGTTCCAGACGGTGAGTTACTCAAGTCTGACTCCTGGACCCCTGATCTCCAGACACTTGGAAGTCCTGGAGGCCTGCTGGCAGTGGCAATTTATGATGGTTTTCTGTATCAGCCAGGCTGCCAGTGTTAGCTGGGTTTTTGTTTGTGGTTTGTGGTTAAAATGTGCACAACAAAATTTACCCTTTTAGTCATTTTTAAGCGTACAGTTCAGTATACCCACATCATCATGCTGCCACAACTCTTTCATCCAAGCAAACTCTGTACCCACTAAACATTTAACTCATTCTCCACCCTCCCCAACCCCAATAAACTCCAGGCAACCACCTACTTTCTACCCACAGGAGTCTGACTAATGTAGGGACCTCACGTAAGTGGAATCACACAGCGCTTGTCATTTTGTGATTGCCATTGTTGGTTTAGAGTGATTTCTTTAAACTACAGAGGGCTTCCTTGGTGACTCAAGACAGTGAAGAGTTTGCCTGCAGTGGAGGAGACCTGGATTCGATCCCTGGGTTGGGAAGCTCCTTTGGAGAAGGGAATGGCAACCCACTCCAGTGTTCTTGCCTGGAGAATTCCATGGACAGAGCCTGGTGGGCTACAGTCTATGGGGTCACAAAGTGTCGGATACCGCTGACGTGACTAACACTACTACTATTACTACTACTACCCAGGTGGCTCAGTGGTAAAGAATCTGCCTGCCAATGCAGAAGATGTGGGTTCTATCCCTGGGTGGGAAGGATCCCCTGGAGAAGGAAATGGCAACCCACTCCAGTATTCTTGCCTGGAGAATTCCATGGACAGAGGAGCCTGGTGGGCTACAGTCCATGGGGTTGCAAAGAGTGGGACATGACTTAGGAAATGGCAACCCACTCCAGTATTCTTGCCTAGAGAATTCCATGGACAGAAGAGCCTGGTGGGCTACAGTCCACAGGGTCACAAAGAGTCTGACATGACTGAAAGACTAAACAACAACAGAATTAAAGCCGTTACAATTTTTTTAAACCTAGCCTGAGTTCTAGAAGCAACAAACAGATCGTCTAAATGTGACCAGGCTCTTCCTGAAATGGTTCGAGCTATCTTAAGTGTGAACAGTGCAGCTTTAAGCCAAGACTTCGAGCAAGCAGCCCTGAAGGCTTTCAGTTCACCGTGGGCTTGCTCTGGCCTTGATTCGGCAGCCAGGGCACGCACACGTGGGACAGAAAGCCAGGGCTGTCTCTTCCCCTTGCAGGCCTGTCCCAGCGACTTTCAGAAGCCTGGCCTCGAGGGGCTGGAGATTCACAAGCATTAGGTAAGCAGTGGGGTCAAGATGGTGGCCTGGACGGTGCGGGGCTAGGGGCTCTCGTGGAAGCGTGGCTCCCCTGGGCTCAGCTGGGCCTCCCAGTGGGCCCGAGCAGTCTGTGTGCACAGTTGGGGGCGGGGGGAGACCAACCTGTGTACTGGGCTTTCCTGGGCTGAGTGGCCTCACGGCCCTTTAGAGGGGTCCCACCTGCCTCACCTTAAACAGGTGCAGATTTGACCCTGGGCAGGCCAGGGGGGGCAGGTGAAGAGAGGAGTGGGAAAGAACAGGGGGACGTGTGCCCCTTCCACTTCCGTGCCCGGAGTCAGAGGGGAAACAGGAATTTCCTCTTTCCTAAGCTGCTCTCAGTTCCTGTGAGTCTTTCAAACGGTGAGTGTCTCAGGGCAATAAGGCTCTCTTACACTTTGGATCTCTCCTTTCATGCAACTTGAAAAACCCTGTAAATTGTCGTGTCTGGCATTGGAAATTGCCATATACATGCTGTGCTTAGTCAGTTGTGTCCGACTCTTTGTGACCCCATGGACTGTAGCCCGCTGGGCTCCTCTGTCCATGAGGATTCTCCAGGCAAGAATACTGGAGTGGGTTGCTATGCCCTCCTCCAGGGATCTTCCCGACCCAGGGCTCAATCCTGGGTCTCCTGCATTGCAGGGGGATTCTTTACCAGCTGAGCCACCAGGGAAGCCCACTGCCAGATACAGTAAGCACATAATTCCTGTATGGGGTGTCTGCACTGACCCCCAGTTCTGTTCATGCGGGTGATTCACGGGTTTTTGACTGTGCGGCTGCATCCTGTGCACTGAGCTCGGCCCAAGCCCCAGTGGGAGGCTCTGTCGCTATTTGAATTTTTCCTCTGAGAAAAGCGTAGGGTCTGCGCTACACTCTCAGTGGTAAAGAATCCGCCTGCCAATGCAGGAGACTCGGGTTTGACCCCTGGGTTGGGAAGATTCCCTGGAGTAGGAAATGGCAACCCACTCCAGTGTTCTTGCCTGGAGCATTCCATGGACAGAGGAGCCTGGTGGGGCTACAGCCCATGGGGGCTGCAAAGACTTGGACATGACTTAGTGATTAAACCACAAGAACGACGCTGCAGCGAAACCACACATTCCTCCCTTTATCCCTTTGGTTCTTTTTCAGGCTTATTTTCCGAGGCAGCAAAGGCACAAGTGAGATGTTCTGTGACGGGACAGCTTCCGACAGAGAAGAGAATTCCATGACCCACGAGCTGCTGGGTTTCACGAGAAGCAGGCCTCGGGGCAGAGGTTTGAGGAGCTGTTTTTATTTTTCTAATGACGCATCTGTAAAGAATGCCCTTTACATACGTTCTAAAGGGAAGGTGTACAAATGCTAGATGATTAAAGTGTCTCTGAAAAGTGATGTCATGCCACGCCCGGGGCTGGTCCCTTTCTGCTTGTGACCCACGCGCTGTCCCCACGCTGGCCAGGCGTGACGGGATGGGTCGTGCTGCTTCCGTTCTTTCACAGCCTCCTGTCTCAGGAGCCGACGAGGTTCTCTCCTTCTGGCAGACGCTGACTACAGAACTCCTGGATTCCTGGAAAACAGGACGGCAGGCGCAGAAGCACTGGGGGCTTTCAGTGGCCCTGCCCTGTGCTGGCGAGCCTGCGTCTGAATGGGGCGGAGTCCCAGGTGGCTTAATTCACCCCAGAGTCCCATCTCAGCTGATGCCCTGAATCTCTGCAAGTGAGCCCAGTACGCTGGCTGCCCGTCTGTGGTTACAGCCATGGCTGGAGGCCTCCTGTTGGCCCGTTCTCCAGAATGAGGATCCCGGAAATGTTGCTGCTTACACTGGACACCATTTCACTAGGCCGGCAGGGCTCAGCCACAAGCCTGGAGCTTTAACTACCAACACATCTGCCTCAACTTCAAGGCCTCTGACAGCTGCCCATTGACTGAATCAGGCCTGCATCTGGGTCTGGTTTGGCTCACTGTGCTTTTTTTTTCCCCCTTCTTAAATTCTTTTTACAGTTTTACTGAGGTGTAACATTAATATTTCCTATACTGTAAACTTCACCCTCACCGTGCTTTTAAGCTATGACTTAGTTCATAACACTGATGGACTGGAAGATTTTCCCAGACTCCTGGCTTCCTGGGCTGAGGGGGTCATCCCAGACCCCTCCACCCCCATGTCCCCATGGAGGCGGCATGGCCACTCATGACCCTGAATGGGATCTTCTCACTCCCAAGCCCACTCTGCTCACGTGCGTCCCTTCCTGGCCCCGTGGCCCTCTGGATTCACAGGTCCCCTTAAGCACTTACTCTGAATTATACTTCTGTAGGCGACAGTGGCTGGTGAATCTGGTGCTTCTACCAAAAAAGACTGTCCTTTGTCGCAGCTCTTACCTTAAAGAAACAAAGGAAAAATTAAAACCCACAAAGAGAACACAGTGGTGACCTGAACCTGTGCCTGTGACACCAAAGATCTCGGGCCCACCTCTCTCGTAATGAAGATCAAAGCTGAGACAGAACGTCGGGGTCTCTGGGACCTCGCCTGCCTCCCCTCCACCCAGCAGCGAGTCTGGCTGGCGTTGCCTCATGGCTCTGACCTGTGCCTGGGCAATGCTGGTGTGTGTGTGTGTGTGTGTGTGTGCGCGCGCGCGCCTGAGAACCCTCTGGGTGAAGTGTGGCAAATGCAGGTTCCAGGGCCCCATAAAGAACAGATTTAGCAGCTCCTGGGTGGGCCTGGGAACCTGCATTTAAAAAAGATCGATTCATTCTCCAGTATGAAGATAATAAAGACTCAGAGTGAAAGAGTATGGAGGACAGAAGGTTACACCGTGAAGAATGAGTTCAAGGGAAGCTACTGGGGTGTCAGCTGTCTTTCTAGAAATAAGTAAGTGTGGCGTATGCATACATATACACACACAAGTATTTTTTTAAAAAATGCTTGGGAGGATGCACATATTCCACTCATTGCTTTCTCCCTCTGTAACTGTATCTTGAAGGTCACTGCACCTTGGCATCAACCCATCCAGGTGGGCATGGGGGGTCCTGGGCCGGGGGGAGCTCCTCTCCTGTCTGGTCCTGAGTAGACCCTGCCCCCACCCCCCCAGCCCCCGTCCCTGCTAGAGAAGCTGAATCAGTGGTCCCACAACCCACCGCTGCTCCCCAGCCTCTGGGGGGACCCTGGCCAGGCCAACTGCAGATCAACTGTCTCCCCAGCGCGTTGCTGGGTAGGACAGGGACACCCGAGGGTTTGGGGGTACTGAGAGGGGCCCCATGCACTGGCCTGGACGCTGCGGGTAGAAGCAGCTAGGGAAGCCTCCGAGTTCCTGCTTGCAGACCAGGTCTGAGAGGTCACGGGTCCCACAGAAGGCTCGTGGGGCCACTTCCTCCTGATGTTCACCCAGTGTTCTCTCACTCCTCGTCCTCCCCTCCCCAGGAGACCTGCCCGAACCCTCACACCTTGCTCTGGTTGGCTCCCCACCACCACAAACCTACCCTCTCCCTGCCCTGTCCAAGACCGCCCCCCTCGTGTACGCCATCCACCCGTGCAGCCCCCACGGTGGCTCCATCACATCCCCACCTAACACGTGAGCCTGAGGCTCAGAGCCCCGCAAGGACCTGCCCGAGCCCAGAGCCAGTGGAGGGGCAATGGGGATGGGGGGTCCAGGCCTGGGGCGAGGGCCCAGGGGGCTGGGATCCCGACACCAAAGCCTGGCAGCTCCCTCGCTGCATGTTTGCACAGGGGCTGCGCATGGCCTCCAGTCTCCCTGGTGATGGGGCGGCTCCCTCACTGAACAAAGCGGTTCTGGGGGCCTTGGCAGCCTCACTGGGCCCTGTCTGCCTTGCCGCAGCCCATGGCAGTGTTCACCCCCATCCCTTCCCACGCTCGCTGCCCCTGGCTGTGCGGTTTCAACTGGAGGCGAGGTTTGGGGAGGTGCGCCCTGTCACACAGGAGTGTGCCCACTGGACGGCACTGTGTCCTTGCAGCTCAGCACTGAGCCCCGAGGCCGCCGTCCAGCCACCTCTCCTACCAGTGCCTCTGAGGACTGAGGCCGCCACAGCCTGCAGCTGGCGGGAATGAGCACTCAGGCCCGCTGCCCACCCAGCCCTGCATGCTCGCATGGCCAGCCTGCCTCCAGGGGCGGTACCTGCTCCTACGACCCCAAGGGACACGCTGGTCAATGCAAAGACAACACTCGGGAAGGCTGGAAAAGCAGCCAGAGTTGTTTCCCGGGGGGAACCAGGTACCACACGTGCTGCTGGATGTGGGCACCATCGAGGAGGCTCCAGAAGCACCCCCTGCTGGGCTCCCAGGCGCTCTGGGTCTTCACGCCCCCCTCCTCGGGGCAGGCCTCCTCCACACTGTGCTCTCGGCCCCCTCTAGGTTGTCCCCCCATCATGGACATGGCCCCCTCTGCTCCTGACCTCTCACCAGCTGACATGCTAAGGCTCTGCCCGTTCCACACAGTGCCAGCAGGGAGCCGGCTCTCCCATGCTCACTGGCCCTGGGTAGCATCCCCAGCTCCCCAGGGGGGTCATGCTGGGCAGCATGGACGTCAGGGACACCTCCTCCTCCCCACCTGCCCCAGCCTGTCGCTTCCCCTCTCTGTGTCCCTTCCTCTCCACGCTGATGCCCGGCTCGGTCCGGCCCTAACCATCTCCCAACCAGTGCAAGTGGCCCACGGCCTCAGCCTCTAAACACACACAGCAACCCCCTCCCCGGTCTCATTTCCTGACAGCTGGGGTCCAAACCGTGAGGCTTGGCTGCAGAGCTGTCCACACCAACTCCCCGACAGTCTCCCTTGCCCCCTTAGGCCTCATCTGCAAAACCTCACTGCCCCACTTCCTCGTCACAGACACATCTAACTGCAGCAAGCCCGACTCTGTTATGGTGGGGAAAGAAAGTCGGTGGTGGGTGTCACTGAAAGAGGGGGTGGCTGTCCCCAACTCCACGCAGCAAGCTGATGCCCTGGAGTGAGTGTGGTGTGGAGATGGGGGCCCCAAGGACTCTGGTACCCAGAGAGGTGCACAACCCTTGAAGGCAGGCCAGCAACGTGCCCTCCTGCTCACCCATCCGGGCATCAAGAGGGCTGTGCCGGGCTTCCCTGCAGACAGGTCAAGGTTGGTTGCCCTTCCTCATGGTTCTCAAGGCTAATTCTGTCGATGACTTTCACGTCAGGACCTAATTCCTGTGTGAAACAGGACTCGAATACATGCCCTCACCTCCTCCCCCCGGTCACCCCCACCTGGCCCCTCTCCATGCTGACTTCCTCTCCTCCCACCCCCTGCACCAGGTGCCTCCATGACCAGTCTCTCCT
>NW_011494865.1:1044187-1054792 GCF_000754665.1 Bison bison bison | reverse complement strand
CCTCCACCCTTGCGGGCCCTTCCCACCTCCCCGAGGCCCTCCTGCTGCCTCACCACACGCCCACGTGTTTCCCTGCTGCTCTCAGCTGGAGGGCGCACGGGCCCCATGCGGGAGGGACGCACCCACCTATGCGTGGATCCAGAGGCACTTTGCCAAGCAGCGGGATCTTCAGGTCCTGGCACATGGCCTCCGCACCCCCTGTTGTTGGTGGGAATATCTGAGACTCTTTCTGAAAGGCAATGTGAAAGGGGGAGGAATCCTGAGTTTGTGTCAGAATTGTATGAATAGACCACACTTTAAACAAACTTTAAATAAAAAAAGGCTCTTCTGAGTGTGAAAAGAATTTCCATTAAACCGGCAACAGAGGGTTTTTTTTTTAAACTATTCCAGTTCCCAAATGATGGGGAAAGCAGAAATGGTTTCCCAGACACCTGACCCCACCATCTCCCCAAGCGTGGAGGCCGGGACCTGGGGGGAATGTGCTCTCACCTGGCATTTGGGGCAGATGAAGCCGCTCATGTTCTCCACCACCCCAATGATGGGCAGCTTCACCTTGTGGCAGAAGCTGATCTCTTTCCGGACATCCTGGAGTGACACTTCCTGTTAAGGTTCCAGAAGACTGGTTATTTCAGAGTCTGGGCACAAAGAGGGAACGATTGCGTGGTGGAGGGACGGCTGCAGGGCCACGGCGTCACTGTCGTGAAGCTTTAGAGACTCTGTATGTAAGGGCTTCCCTGGTGGCTCAATGGTAAAGAACCTGCCTGCCAATGCAGAATTGCAGAGAGTCAGACACGACTTAGCGACTGAACAACAACCGTTCCATGAGTGTTTCATGCAACCACGTGTGAGCCCTGTTTTAGCCCAGGGCGGGGGCAGCCTGCAGGCTTGCCTGGCTGCCCTGTTTTCGTAGATTGAGTTCTTCTGGAGCACAGCCTGACCACCACATTACCTCTGGCCACTTTCATCCCATAATGGTACCACTGGGGAGCTGGGACAGAGACCCTGTGATCCGCAAAGCCTGAAATAGTTCCCCTCTGGCCCTTAACAGAAAAAGTCTGCTAACCTCTGACCTTGGTTATCATGATCACAACTTTATGGACCAAAAGAAAATAAGGAATATTACCCGGTTTGGAGCCCTGCGAATTCACTTCTGGACCCTATGTGCCTTACAGCGAGAGGAGCGTGGGTAATCAGAGCTTAGTACCCTCCCCAATCCATCTGTAATTTTATTGCAGACACATGTCCAAGTGTTGTGTGCTATCAAGCACAGCTCTAACAGTCGTGCGCCCCCAGTGGACCCAGGCTTTGAGTCTATTCTCCTGAGGCCCACGTTTGCCTCTTGAGCCCTTGGAGGCTGGGGTGTAGACAAAAGGGCTTGGCTGGAAAGTAAACCCACTGGTACTAAGCATCTCCGTAGGGTGCCTCTGGTTCTCTCCCTAGTGTCCTCTAAAAGCCCTGCTTCCTCAAAAATGACCCCCAAAGAAAGCCAGCTGCTGCATGTGCAAGGCTCCGAGGGAGTGGGTGTGCCCAGCGTGAAGTCCTGTTTTCTGGAGAAGTGACAGATACAGAAGCAGACACAGCACACCCTCACCGCTTCCGGAACGGCCACTGCCCTCCTCCTGAACCTAAGGGGGGCTCTGTTTCCTTTCACAGTAAATGTGGTATTGGAGAGGCCACTCTTGTGTCAACTCGATTGCTGCTGTTGCTTTTGACCATTTTTAGAGTGGTTTTAGGCTCACAGAAAGCACACAGTCCCCACACGGGAAGCCTTGCCCGCTGTCAGCACCTGCCGTCGGGGTGGACGTCCCAGCTCCACTGTCCCTGAGGTCACTTCTTTGGGACTTGCTCTCGAGAGCACGGCTGGTCTAAGGGTCTAAAAGTGCAGGGCTGGTCGCCCAGCTCTGTTAAATATCCATTAGGAAACATTTCTAATGAAGCATCCGTCTTCTCTCCACCGCCATCCTCGGGCCAGGCCCCCTTCCACACCTGCTCTAGCCAGCCCCCATCCCAGCCACCTCATGCCTCCCTGTCCACCGACAACGGCTGAACTGAAGACAAACGTAAGGTTTCTGCGGATCCCAGCCAGGGTGTTGGGGAGCCCAGGGCCTTGGGCAGTGGGAGAAAAGAGCCCCCTCAGTGCGCTGCAATGTGGACCCCGCTCCGCCCGGCCCTCGCTCACCTGCGGCGTGGTAATGATAACCGCCCCGTCGATGTGCGCCGTGGCCAGGTACTGCACCACTGAGAGGTGTTCGTCTGAAGTCCCGGGCGGGGTGTCCACGATGAGGTAGTCCACCTCGCCCCAGTCCACATCGCGGAGGAACTGCTTGATCATGCCTGTGGGGGAGGCCGCGGTGATGCACACTGGCTCCTGTCCTCTGACCCTACAAAAGCACAGCTCCTGACCCTTACGCACAGCTCGTCTATGCGCTCCGTTGGTGGGGTCTGGCAGTGCCTGGGGGCTTGTCCAAAACTAGGGAGGGTCCTCTACTCGCCTCCAGGGTGGCCAGGGAACTGCTAACACCCTGTGATGTGGAGGACCGTCCACCCCCAACTTCCCCAACAAGGGATTGTCTGGCTCGGAACATCACAGCACAGAGGCTGAGGAGCCTTGCCCAGGTTGGCACTTCCGTACCTGCAGCCTGGACACCCTATCAAACTGGTACTGACTTCACCCCATATCCTCTTCTCTCTGACAAGAGCACAAACCACCAGAGGGATCATTTCAGGATTAGGTGGGTTTTCAGGAGAGAAAAACCCATCAGAGATATGAAAATTTGTAACATTACATTTATTACATAAAATTGGAATTTCTATGGGCTCTCTTCAACCAGTGAAGAAAGAGGCCACCAGAGACACAGGCCATCCTGATGGGATGGGATTTGCTTCTGCCCCTGGAAGGACGTGATGAGAGACAGAAAGCACAGTGACAAACCATTTTTCTTTGGTCCCCTCCAGATGACAGCATCGTCGGGGCTGCTGAGTAAGAAACCCACGGACATCACCCCCAAGTTGTCTTCCAGGAACTGGAAAGGATGGTGCAAGAGACATTTTACTTCAAACCACAGTGCCAGGCACTTCCCTATGTCTTGTGTCTGAGCGCGGGCGGAAGAAATTGAGGGGGCAAAGTTACTATGTGATGTGAGTATATATTCACTTTTTGAATCCTTAAATCTCTCCCACCCCCCAAAAAATCATTAAAAAAAAAGGTTACCATATTTGGGGGGATTGAAAGAATCACCATACGGCCCTAGGTGGCAATGACAATGAACTCAGCTGAAATAAACAAATACGGTCTCCTCTGAAGGAGGTCACAGAGGATGAGATGGCTGGATGCATCATGACTCAGTGGACATGAGCTTGAGCCAACTTGGGAGACAGTGAAGGACAGGGAAGCCTGGTGTGCTGCAGTCCATGAGGTCGCAAAGAGGCGGGCATGACAGAGCGACTAAACAACAACAAACGTGCTGTTTTAATCTGGCTGGCCCCGCTTCTGGTTTCGTACATAAAGCTTTATTGGAAAAGGGCCACAGTCATTCATTTGCATATCACTACTTTCCATCTACAATGGTGGCAACTGTTTGGCCCACAAACTGGAAAGAACTACTCTGAGCCAATCTCTGGTCGTAACTGGATCCCCCAGGCCCAGGAAAGTGCCTCAGTGACTACCCATTGGCTGAGAAATAGCCACCGATTGACTGCCCACCACTGTCCCTTATGTACACACCACCCTGAAGGGAAGGCCTGGGGTGGGCACTCACCACTGGAGACCAGCCCGAGCCGCTCTGGTGAACCTGTGGGAACAGGAGCCTGTCTCATTTGTGAGAAATTACACACCCTGGTCATGCTTTACACACAAAGTTTATGCAGTAGGAGGGCAGTTTTATAAATTACGATTCGTTGTCTTAAAGGCTGCCACTGAATTCTTAACAGGGAGTGAATACCAGGGGGTCAGGGTTTGGCGATACAGGTGCATGCTCAGTTGCTCAGTCATGTCCGACTCTTCGCAACCCTATGGGCTGCAGCCCACCAGGCTCCTCTGTCCATGGGATTTTCCAGGCAAGAATACTGCAGTGGGTGGGTTGCTGTGCCCTCCTCCAGGGGACCTTCCCAACCCAGGGATGGAACCTGTGTCTCTCATGTCTCCTGCATTGGCAGGCAGGTTCTTTACCACTAGTGCCACCTGGGAAGCCAGAGATACAGATGATAGGGTGCATACGCTTTCCCCTCCCAGGTTGGGCGATCTGGGAACTCTGCTTAAATATCGCGTCAGGGAACCGATGTTCATCAGAGTCCAGTATGATCTGGGGGATTTTAAAAGCATGACAGAAACCGGTTGGGGGTTGCTGCGAAGATGCAGGTAACTGAGTGGAGGGACGCCCCTGAGTGACGCAGCGGTCACGGAACCCTCCCGCTGGTGGTCTGAGCTGCTGCCCCAGGGGACAAGGCCTGGAAAAGGGGTGTCGGTGGGAAGCTGGGGCTATTTCAAGACCCAGATGCTTCCCAGTTAGGTGTCACTAACTGCCAGGGTGAGGGCTTCCCTGGTTGTTCAGTGGCAAAGAATCCACCTGCCAAGGCAAGAGACTCAGGTTCCATCCCTGGGTTGGGAAGATCCCCTGGAGAAGAAAATGGCAACCCACTCCAGTATTCTTGCCTGGAGAATCCTACGGACAGAGAAACCTGGCAGGCCTTAGTCCCTGGGGTCAAAGAACAGTCGGACACGACTTAGCGACTAAGCAACAGCAAACTGCCAGGGTTGAAGTCCACTCCGACGCTTCTCTATGAAACTGGAACTTACGCAATTTCTAACTGCACATCAGTCTTAGAAGTTATGCTTCAGGCAACTCTGGAGCCAAAAGAGAAGGCCCATTTTTCCTGGTGACATCTTACTTTTGTAAACAGTTGACTCAGATATAATTCACATACCACACAGTTCACCCAGTTAAAGTGTACAGTTAAATGACTTCAGGATAGTCACAGAACTGCACATCCATCACCACAATCAACGTCAGAACATTCTGTTTACTCTAAGAAGATACCCTGCACCCCTCAAGTGTCACCCCCAACCACCACGCTTCCCCCCACTCCTAGGTCACCATGGATCTACTGTGTCTACAGAGGTGCCTGTCCCCAACATTTGACAGAAATGCAATTCAGGTAATATGTGACTCTTTGTCACTGGCTTCGAAGTCATACTTCAAAAAAAAAAAAACAAAACATTAATTCCTATTAATAATCATTCTCTAAGTCACTGGTCTTGAAAGAGGGGGTAAACCCGATGATCCAACAGTACAGGAGAAGAAAAGGGTGGAATTTCTCACCATTTACAATGTTCAGTTTTTATAAACGACTTGTGCGCCGGCTCAGTGGGTAGCACGTGTGTGTGACTGACGATGAAGGGAGACCCATGCTCCAGAGCCTGCTGCCCGCGGGTACGCGGTCAGAGCCATGGTCCCGCTGCTCTGCCCTGACCCCGCACGGCATCAGCACCTCTCAGCACATGGAAAGCAAGTGCCAAGCCCTGACCAGAGTCCCCAGGGGCTGGTCCCGTCCGCCTAGGCTACTCTCTGCCACCCTGAGGGCCACTCTGCCTGGCCCCACAGGCTACTGGGTATGAGGACAGTCCCCCAGCCCAGCATGCCTTCCTCCTGGCTTCTCTAAGCAGGGTGCCCTTGACCACCTCCTCCCAAAGAGCAGCTCCCCGGGCCCCCTCCCTGCCATCTGTCCCATCCCCTCGCTTCACGTAGATTCCTATTGTCACCCGTCCTTCCCATGAGGGCAGGGTCTTTATCTGCCTCGTTCACCTCTGAATGGCAGCACCCAGTGCTTCGTAAAGAATGAACCCATCCCGACAGCCCCGGACAAGGCTGGTCCTCCAGGCTGGCTTCAAAACGCAACCCCCTGGGGAGCCCCTTCCTGGCTGGCTCTGCGCACCAGGGTGGGAGGAGGCGGTGGCACCTAGTTCGGCTGCCCCCCATCCCCCAATCCCACGTCACCCGCCTGCCTCGAAGTCTCACTTCCCCTCACTTCCCCAGTGACCACAGGGGCAGAAAGATTCCCTTGCTTCCAGCCTACGGAGCCCTCGCCAGCCCTGCTCAAGCTTTCCCAGCCAGGACCAAGTTTTCGTGTCTGACTTCTGCATTTGACTTGCTCTTTCCCTTCCCCTCTAAGACGGCATCGAAATGAACACCTCTCAGATGGCTTGGATGAACTTACAGATGGGTTGCCCCCCCCCCAATACACCCCCAAACTCACAGCTGTTGTTAAAAGTAGACCCTCGACTGAACCCTCCCTGATGTGGTCACATCCAGGTAAAAATGCACGTGCTCCGCTGACCCCCTGGCTTAGGGTGCACAGCTCAGGGCTCAGGTTCATTATAAGAAAATATTTCCCAGCGTTTTTAAAATTTTGCTCTTACCTGTTCTCCTTCCAATCCCATGATCTTGGGAATTGACGGCCCGCATATATCGATGTCTAGAAGAGCAACCTGGGGAACGAGAAGAGATCAGGGCAGTGATGCAACGCAGGTCCAATCCTCTGGGTGTGCACAATCGGGAGGGGACGGGGTTCGAGCAAAAGAAGGGAGGGGAGAAGACACAGAGAAACCAGGTGGAACATGGACTGAGTGGAGTCTCAGAGTTACAACATTCACTTCCGGGCCTTGGAGACACAGTCAAGACACCCAACAAGTGCAAAGTACATCAACACCCCCATGCTCCCCCCAACCCCTGCCACCCTCAATATGGCCTGTTTTCAAGGTGAGCTTATGAACCAGGATGTCAGGTTGTTCGCAGATTCAGGTCCAGCCGCTGTTTACCTGGTCTTTACCACATCCTGTGGGGGGCGGTGGTGTGTGTGTGTGTGTGTGTGTGTGTGTCCTGGGGTGTGTGTGTGTGTGTATCCTGGGGGGTGTGTGTGTGTGTATCCTGGGGCGTGTGTGTGTGTGTATCCTGGGGCGTGTGTGTGTGTGTCCTGGGGGTGTGTGTGTGTGTGTATCCTGGGGTGTGTGTGTGTGTGTGTCCTGGGTTGTGTGTGTGTGTGTATCCTGGGGCGTGTGTGTGTGTCCTGGGTTTTGTGTGTGTGTGTGTGTGTGTCCTCGGTTGTGTGTATGTGTGTGTGTGTCCTGGGGGGTGTGTGTGTGTGTGTGTGTGTGAGATCATTATATCTGCTTTACCAAAGAAGAAACTGCGGCTCAGTCTAGGGGGGGGGTGTGTGTGTGTGTGTGATCATTATAACTCTGCTTTCCCGAAGAAGAAACTGCAGTTCAGAGATGCCCAGAGACTTGTTCAACAAGCAAGGAAGAGAGCTGGGACTTAAACCAAGGTCTCTGGACTCCAATACCAGGGTTCTTCCCACGGATCCGGGGGCCTGGCTAGGAGGGCCAGAGTGGACCCTCCAGCTGAGTTCTGAGCAAGCCCTGTTTTCCTGTGATGCTGAAGGTTAACAGTGGCATAGGTTCAACTTCTAAAGGAGAAAGTAAGAATAAGGAAACACACAGAAGTTCTTTGCTAGTGACATGTCCAGCCCAGGAGGACTCTTTCCACCCCAAATGCCCCGCTTTCCCCATGTGATATGTGAAAAGGTCTGACACAGCTCTCAGAAACTCTCTAAAGAGCAGAGCTATTCATCCTGAAAGCTCTTATGTCTTAGATCCAAAGTGCAGCACCTCTGGGTAACTTTTTAACTTGCCCCAAATTCGTTTCTTGCTTCCCTCTTCCATTCTCTCAACAATCCCTTATGATCTCCTCCTGTGATCCTCACATGACCTCACACCGCGGTCAGCAAAGGGGTTCATACACTGGATCACCATCTGCCTCCTGCGCCCTCTGCTGGACCTCAAGAAGAATGCAACAGAACTCATCCTAAAGACCATTCTTGAGGCTTCAGGCTGGTGTGTGTTTAATGGTCCAGAGATTTTACATCAGAGCCTGAGGACCTGGGCAATTACACCATCCCTACAGCCCTAATGGGAGACTTCTGTCAAGGCTCTTGAGTTTCTAGCCTCTCGGTCTAGAATGTCTCACTCTCTTTTGGGAACAGTTTAACCCGTTTCCTTTTAAGGAATTATTAATACATCCCCTCCACCCCCAACAGAAGGGGTATCTTGAGTGAAAGATGCAGGAAAGATATCCCGTGCACTCATTCCCGTGGTGGTCTTCACCCCCTCCATACTCCAGGGAGTGGAATGAAGAAATAATGATGATGACTATCAGGGACACTGACTGAGCACTTCCTATGCATCTAGTGTCGTGTTAAGCATTTTACAGCTACAGGTATCACCTCACTCAGGACTGAGTCCCATTTTACAGATGAGAACACTGAGGCAGAGAGTCTGATAACCTGCCCACGGTTACAGCAGTGGTGTGGGCAGTGCTGGGAGGTGATGGTGGGCAGACCGACTCTAGAGCCTGTGTTCTTGGCCACCACACTAGACCTCGCCCCACTCTGGCCCCACAGGTTCAGCTAGACTTCGGACCCTCCCTCTTCTCCAGCAGTTAGACCTGCTACTCCATCTCCCCAGCTTTGCTCTCATTTCCTGCCACTGGTTTCAGCCACCGCACTAGCCGTGACCTTGTGGCCCCTCATGGAGACAAGACCAATGTTTCTTGCTGGTTCACCATCACCCTCTGACAACACTCGACTGCTGCTGTAATAACATTCAGACCATGCCTCTTTCCCACGGGAATGTCCTCCTTGGGCGTTAAAGCCTCCTGGGCTGGCCCAGCCCCATTCTCGGCTCCTCCACCGTAGCAGCGGCCCTGCCCTGCCCGCCTGTCCAGTCTGCTCCAGCGGTTCCGGCTCTGGCCTCTGCCTATACCTCCTCCCTCCACCTTCCACCAGCTGCCATCAGAGCCCAGAGGACGCCTTCTCCAACCTGCTGCCCAGCTGGCTCCAGGCAGTCCCTTCTCCCTTTCACCAGATCCCTCGAGCACACCTTAGGTAACAGAAACCAGACTTCAGAGAAGCCCACATCCGTCAGGCAGGCCAATGGGAGTGGCTCCACACATCATAAAACGATCAGAAGAGAAATGAGTTACAAGCGGAATTCAGAGCCACAGTCAATGAGAGAAACACCAAGCTTTCCAGACCCCCTAGTCCCACCTCAGCAAGGTCTCCAGAAGGCCACGGCCTCCCCAGCATTTCAGTCCTCCTGCAACAAAGTTCTTCTCCAGCCAGCACCAGCACAGCTGGGCTACAAACCAAACCACCAAACCAGGGGCTGGTGAGCTGCAACCCGGGGGCCAAACCCAGAATGCCACCTATTTTTGTACAGACCACAGCTAAGAATGGCTATTATGTTTTTAGAGTAGGGGGAAAAAAATAAAAAGAATATTTTTATTTCATGACATGTGAAAATTATGAAATTCAAAGTTTTATTAGAACATAGCCACAGTCACAGGCTGCTTTTGTGTTAAAGGGGCAGAACTGAGAGTTGCTACAGAAACTGTATAACCTACAAAACCTAAAATAATTACCATCTGGCGCTTTATATAAAAAGTCTGCTGACCTCCAAATTCAACTCTTTTTTAACCCAATGATTTTAAAAATATATATATTCCTGGAGTCCTCAGTGAGGTGTCTAAGACGTCATTGTGCATTTGTGTATCTGTGTGTGTGTACACACACTGAGGGCAGGCTGGAATGGTGGGCTTCATTCCCCTGCCCATGGTAGCTGCCTTTACTGGGTTTTTTTCGTGCAGGAAATTTAGCCGTTATTTTATTAAGAACTTAGGATGCTATTTCATACTGGAATAGAATGGTTTATCTCACACAAGTAGAAAGTACTGGCATTTATCCAGTTTTTAGTTTTAAAAAAATAACTGGCAATATAGCGCAGTTTTGAAATGTCAATATTAAATTAAAAGTACTCTACAGTCCCTGCTAGTACTATCTTAATAAAAAAGCCACATAAAAGGGAAAAGCCATTAGTCAGTTATAAGACAAATGTGAAAAGTTAGCCTTTATACATATAAAGTAAATTTCAACATTCAAAATGCAAAAAGAGAAAACTAATTTTCAAAAACTCATCAGTGTATGCAAGAAGGCACACACCAAGGCAGTGGAAAGAACTGAAAATGGTCTGGAACGGCTTTCAACATGAACATAATAAAACTGTTTCTATGTTATACCGAATACCCCTGCAAGGCCCCAAACAGTCCTCTAGTGGAAAAACAGTTGGCAATCTATGCAGAGTTTTGGCAAAACCAAAAAGGTGGAATGCATTCTGTGTTTAAAAAAAAAAACAAAGAGTATTCATGGTTTCATCAGGTATAACACCATCAGTTCAGTTCAGTCGCTCAGTCGTGTCCGACTCTTTGCGACCCCATGATTTGCAGCATGCCAGGCCTCCCTGTCCATCACCAACTCCAGGGTTTTCCTTAAACTCATGTCCATTCAGTCGGTGATGCCATCCAGGCATTTCATCCTCTGTCATCCCCTTCTCCTCCTGGCCCCGATCCCTCCCAGCAACAGGGTCTTTTCCAATGAGTCAATTCTTCGCATGAGGTGGCCAAAGTATTGGAGCTTCAGCTTCAGCATCAGTCCCTCCAATGAACACCCAGGACTGATCTCCTTTAGAATGGACTGGTTGGATCTCCTTGCAGTCCA
>NW_011494865.1:1041408-1044087 GCF_000754665.1 Bison bison bison | reverse complement strand
CTTGCAGTCCAAGGGACTCTCAAGAATCTTCTCCAACACCACAGTTTAAAAGCATCAGTTCTTCGGTGCTCAGCTTTCTTCACAGTCCAACTCTCACATCCATACATGACCACTGGAAAAACCATAGCCTTGACTAGACGGACCTTTGTTGGCAAAGTAATGTCTCTGCTTTTTAATATGCAGTCTAGGTTGGTCATAACTTTCCTTCCAAGGAGTAAGCTTCTTTTAATTTCATGGCTGCAGTCACCATCTGCAGTGATTTTGGAGCCCCCCAAAATAAAGTCTGACACTGTTTCCCCATCTATTTGCCATGAAGTGATCAAAGTGAATACTGGGGTCATGTTCTATGATCAAAGCAAAACTGTATGAGGCCCAATGAATAACCTGTATTTTCTTTTTTTTTAATATCACAGGGACTGCAAATTTCCAGTTGACCTTTTTGGTAAAAAATTTTCTCTTCTTCTCCCTCTCATACCTCTTATTCAAGCTGAAATTCTGAGAGCAGCCCCGGGGAATCTGAATTTTCCTGTCCCCTGTGTACGTGGGTGTGAGTGAATGGCCTAGGTCAGGGGTCAGCAAATGTTTTCTTCAAGGGCCAAATGGAAAGTGTTTTAGGCTTTGTGGGCAAAATCCAGGATGATATGTAGGTTCTAATGTAACATTGTAAAAACAACCATTTATAAACGTAAAAACCACCAAAGCTCACAGGCCATAAGAAGACAGGCTCTTGTTGGCAGACCCCTGGCTAGAAAAGACAGAAAAGGGGTTTCATAAAGACCCATAAAGAGCAAGAAGCTTGAACTGAACATAATAAATAATCAGCAAGACTAGAAAAATGTACACCTGGTATCCATGTTCATGGCTAGAGAATCCAATGAAATATTCATTTCATTGCTCAACTCCCTTGCATTTCCTTGTTCCCTCTGCAGGGATATAAATTCCAAAGAGGCCAATTCAGCTGTTGCTAAGAGTCAGCCCCCTGCCAGCCATCATGAGCCCTGAGAAAGGAAGGAGCCTCTCCCAGTTTTCCCCAAGGTCCCACCTGCGTGTTTTCATCCTCCGCTAGGCCGTGGGCCAGGTGGGCGCTAAATGTGCTTTTACCAACGCCGCCTTTCCCAGACAACACCAAGATCTTGTGTTTCACGGTCTTCATTTTTTCTTTGATTTCCTCTATGGCTGCAAAGAAAGCAAGTCAGGTGACCAAACTCCTGACTCAGTCTTTCAGTTTTTAAGTTTTTACTGCAGTAGAGTTGATTTACAATGTTATGTTAGTTTCTGCGGTAAAGTGAGTCAGTTATATCTGTACATATATCTACTTTTCTTTAAGATTCTTTTCCCATATAGGTCATTACAGAGTACTGCTCAGTTTCCTGTACTATACGGCAGGACCTTATTAGTTACCTATTTCATATATAGTGGTGTGTATATGTCAATCTCAATCTCCCAATTTATCACCCCCCTGCCCCGCCCCAGTACCATAAGTTTGTTTTCTACATCTGTGACACTATTTCTGTCTTGTATATAAGTTCATTTGTACCACTCTTTTAGATTCTACATATAAACAATATCATGTGATATTTGTCTGTCTTGGAATGTCGCTCTTCTGATGGGCTGGAAGGAGGTAAGTGCTCGACTACTTCAAGGGATCATGAGTGAAACAGCACCTCACCAATGGTAGTAATAAGAGCTACAAAAAATCCAAAAAAGCCCCCAAAACAAACCCACAAGGCTACTAGCACATCTGAGAGTTCCTTACTTCTTGGTTTACTCATTTGTCTCCTCTGCTGCTGCTGCTGCTAAGTCACTTCAGTCGTGTCTGACTCTGTGTGACCCCAGAGACAGCAGCCCACCAGGCTCCCCCATCCCTGGGATTCTCCAGACAAGAACACTGGAGTGGGTTGCCATTTCCTTCTCTACTAGAATATAAAGCCCATGAAGCAGGGAACTCAGCAGTGTTCATACTATATTCCCAGGTCCAGAACACAGCTCTGAATGCAGTAGTGATTCCCAACCTGGGGGCAAACCCCACCAGGACGCATTTGGCAGTGTCTTGGGGTATTTTTGGTTGCCATGGGAAGGAGTGCTGCCCACATGTAGCGGGTAGAGGCCAGGAATGCTGCTAAATGTCCTACTATGTTCAGGGCAGAGACACACTCACAACAAAGAATTATCCAGCCCTGAATGTCAGGAGGGCTGGGAGTGAGATGCTGACAAATACTGCAGGCACTTAGTACCTGTCATGATAACCATCATTATTACACATTTGTAATACTGTGTCTTCAGTATTTCCTCCTAGTTCAAAGCCTTAAAACACTGTAACTGTTTTTCGCCAGTTTGCTGTGGAAACGGAGGATCAGAGAGGTTAAAGCTTAAAAATAAGACAGATGACCTCATCTGTCTCAATCACAGCTGTGTACCCAGCACAGAACACTGTGCCTGCAAGTGATTAATTCCTACTTATGTTGAATTCATGAGAGAAGAGCTCCTCAAAAAGAAAGGAAATTTTGTCCAAAAAAAAACCAGCTGGCAGAGCTAGGATCTAAGCCCAGGCTCCCTGACTTCAAAGTTTATATCCTATTCAGGCTGGCGCCGCCCTCCTTCCGACCAATTCCACTTGCTGTCACTCAAACTTTTCGTCCCACCCCCTCACCCTGCCCCCTTTCACCCCTGCCCCGCCCC
>NW_011494865.1:1026753-1041308 GCF_000754665.1 Bison bison bison | reverse complement strand
CCCCCCCCCTCCCCCTGCCCACTTCCCCCCCTGCCCCGCCCCTCCCGAGACCCCTATGGACTCCACGCCAGTCACGGATTCAGGCTCCGCCCCGACCCCGCCGATTTCTTCCACGTTCTTCCCCTCCGGGCTCCGCTTCTGTCACTCATTCCTCAAGCCCCGCCCCTTATCTGCAGGCGTTCCTCACGCCCGCCCCCTCTGGGCCCGACCCTGTCACTCATCCTTACCCCTCCCACTCCATCTACGCCCCGCCTCTTCCGGAATCGCGCTTTTCACTTCCCATTCAAGCCTTGCCCCTTTCTCACCCGGGTCCGCGGAAGCACCAGCTCCAGAAGCGCAGAGCCGCTGGTTGGGGCACCCCTGACATGAGGCCCCTCGACCTGCCTGGGCACTGTCGGCCCCTGGACAGTCTGCGCGGAGACAGGATCACAGTTAGAATGGCTCCTCTCCTTTCAGCTCCCCCTACCCGAGCCCCCTCCGCGCGCTCACCGTGAGGCACCTCCTCCATTCTGCTGCTCTGGACGCTTACGCGTTCACCGGAAACCGCGGTTGCATATTTCCGTCTCGTGGCGCTCAATCTGACCCTCCAGCTGCGCGATATATGTCTCCGAAAGAGGACTTTGCGCACGCGCAAACCCTGTGGCAGGTGCTTAGGGAGGTTTTCTGTTCCTTTTAAAACTGAGCCTCGGTTATCTATCATAAATACTTCAGCGTGTCTGCTAGAAACAAAGGGGTTTCCCTACATCAATGCCATTTTGATACCCAAGAGATTTGATTGACGCAAAGCTGTTAGCTTATATACACTTTTATTTTCAAGTTAAGGAGGAGCCTGCCATCCTCGCTCCCCCAATCCCCTTGATTAAATTCAGGTTAAAGTTTTTAGCAGAATGCACTTGAAGTTGTAGCACAGCAGGAAGCGCATGATACCAGTTGGTCCCATTATTGGTGTTATTAGGGCTTGATCACTTAATAAAGATGTTGAGTGCTCAAACAGAAACACATCAGGGAATGGTACCATTTTCCATTTGTAATTAATACGGACTTTGTGGGTGACATGTTGAAGTCACGTGAATATCTTGTTCTCAATCAACCTTTCACCCAGTGGTTTTAGCCTCATTCTTTGCCTCGTGGCAGGGAGGAAAGTGTCTACTGTTCTCTAACATTCCCCTCCCAACTCCTCCTCACAAGGCTGTAAGAGTGACGGTGAAGACTTTGTGGGAGAGGGAGAGGGTGGGAAGATTTGGGAGAATGGCATTGAAACATGTAAAATATCATGTATGAAATGAGATGCCAGTCCAGGTTCAATGCACGATACTGGATGCTTGGGGCTAGTGCACTGGGACGACCCAGAGGGATGGTATGGGGAGGGAGGAGGGAGGAGGGTTCAGGATGGGGAACACATGTATACCTGTGGTGGATTCATTTTGATATTTGGCAAAACTAATACAATTATGTAAAGTTTAAAAATAAAATAAAATTAATTAAAAATAAAAAAAATAAAAAAATAAAAGCAAAAAAAAAAAAAAAAAATCAAACAAAGCTTCTCTCAGCTTTGTTCCAGGTCTCCTACTCTCCCAGCCAAACTCCTGTGCCTCAGCTGGGATGGAATTTTCCATCTGTTGTGTTTGGGAGCAGAAGGCTGGAAGCCAGGTGGCAAAGCAAATTCCCCAGGCCCATCCCTGACCTACTTAATCAACAACTAGAGGGATGGGCCTGGGAATCTGCATCTTCACATTCTCACCAGATAGCAATGACATCCACTTAAGTTTGAGAACCACTTCTTAGCACGAGCACTCCTCAAGACTCTTTTCTTGGACGACTTTTAGTGGAACTTTCCACATCTTCTGATATCCCATATGAAACATTCCCCAGTCTCCAGCTCCTATTTCTCACTAAGTTCAAACCTATGTATCTCAATCGATGCCTATTGGATTTTACTGCATGGATGTCCTGTGAGCATGACAAACATGTCCACAGCTTTCTCAAACTAGTTCCTGTCTCTGGAGCTCTCATCTCAGAGACTGATGCTACCCCTGCTGAAGCACTCAAGCCATCAGCCTGAACACCAGCCTCATTTAGTTCTTTCTGTCTCCCTTGTATCGGTTAGCAATTGCTGCGTAACAAATTATCCAGATATCTAGCGGTTAAGACAACAGTGGTTTCTTATTTCTCATGACTCCTCTGATTTTATTTGGGCTCACTCATGTGGCTTCATTCAGGCAGGGGCTGACTAGAAGATCCAAGACTCTCTCATGTCCCTCTGGATTTCCCACCACATGGCACCTCTCCACACGTGGTCTCTCATCACTCAGTGGTCCAGCCTGATCACTTTTCCATGGCCACTGGGCAAGGCTGGGATCTTGCACAGGCTCATGCTCTCACATTCTGTTGGTCAGGGCAAGTCACAAGGGCAGCCCAGGTTCACAAGGTGGGGAATCAGACACCACATCCTGATGGGTGCAGTAGCAGGCAGGCACAGGGATGGGGGTAAACATTGGTACTCACTGTTGGAGACATCCGTGGTGTCTCCCCTGACAGTCATTCAGGCATCAAGTCCTGTGGCTTCCCCCCTGGGGGGTGTGGTGGCCTGGCTGTGCAAATGGCCTGATTCTTCACCCTCCTCTTTATCTGTGTCCTTTGCTATCTGGCTTTGCAGTGCATTCTGTTCTGTCATTGACTCTGGGCTTAGGGATGTGTGTTACTTAGGTAATGAGATGTTAGCAAATGGGACCTAAGAAAAACGTCGTAAAAGCCTGTTTTCACTTCCCTCTCATGTCCCTCTGCCGTGACAGTTAGGCCATCTTTGGGCTAAACCATGGAAGGTTATTCGTGGAGCTAAGCCAAGTCACTCCAGGGGTCCTAGCCAAGGCCATTCCGAACCAGTGACCCTGAGACATGCAGGACCAAGTGCTGCAGACGCACAGATGATGATAGGTGTACGAGTGAGTCCAGCTGAGTCCACAAGAGCTGCCCAGCCCACCCAATAAACACTGTTTTAAACAGCTGTTTGGGGTGGTGACAGACACGTCCCAGGCCGCCACTTCCATCATCGCTACTGCCTAGGCTCAGGCCCTGTCCTCCTGGGTCTGCGATAGTTTCTGTATCTGCCGGTCCAGGCTACGCTGCCCGACATCTCCCAGGCTGCACAGGCTCAAGGCAGCAAAGTTTATTTTTGGCTCCGGCTTCATTGAGAGAGGCCTCTGCTCACGGCTACTCAGGGATGCAGACAGAAGTGCCATCATGTGACACCGCTACCATCGGAACACAAATCTTCAACGGTGGAGAGTGTGAATTGGAGTGAATTTAAGCTTCTGTTGAAATACGTCTGCCCAGACATGAAAGCTGTCTGCTCACTTTCCACCAGCGAGATTCAGTCCCACGGTCACCCCCAGAGAGACGCAGGGAGTGCAGCTCTAGACGCCTGGGGGAAGAGACCTAGAGGGTGGTGGGCCCTGACTGTCGCCCATAGATCCGCATGAGGTTTCTCTACTAGAGATCTATTGGGCTTTCCCCCGTACAAATCTCATGGTGTCACTCTGCTGCTCTTAAATCTTCAATGGCTCCCTATGGCCCACAGGCTAGCACCCAATCTTCACATGACTCTCAGTGGCCTCTATGACCCAACTGACCTGTCCAGCCTCATTTCTTGTCCTGGGGTAAAGGCTGGGCCCTAACCACTGAACAGCTGGCGTTTCCCCGGGGACCCCAGCCCATCACTCTCGCTCACAGAGGTCCTTCTGGAGGGACCCCCCCCCATCCCCAGACCCTTGCTGTCCATCCATCACCCAGTCCCCCCAGGAGATCTCTCAGCATCTTCTCACAGGTACCGTTCCTGGTCTGTGAAATTTGTGAAACTGACTGCACCCCTTTTCCCGAATTCAGTGTGTTCCAAAGGTCCGAGCCCAGTTTTCTTCTTTAGGAACTTTTGAAGTATGAGCTAACTTACAAAAATTGGCATTTGGCATTTGCAAGTTGACATTTCCTTTACATTTATTTAGTCTCATGAGTTTGAAATAAGACTTTAAAATTTTCATTTCAGCCCTCCTGACTGTAGATGGCCACGATGACTAAAACAACAAAATTAAAGTTTAGGGGGTTCCTAAACTTTAATTCTAGTGGTTAGCACTCTGGGCTTTTATTGCCATGGTGCAGATTCAATCCATGGTTGGGGAACTGAGATTTTGCAAGCCCTACAACATAGCTCAAAAAAGACCAAAAAAAAAAAAAAACCGAGAGAGAGAAACAAGAGAAATAACAGAATTAAAGTTTAAAACATTGTAGATTTAAATAGCTAAATGTTTAAATGATTTTAGAAATAAGTTTGTAAAACTATAGACAGTGAAAAGATTAGTGGTTGCCAAGGGTTGGAGAAGGGTAAAGAGAGGGTGACGAAAAACACAGGGGTCTTTAGGGCAGTGTCAACTTAAAAAAAAAAAAAAAGAAAATGTGAGAGTTGCAAGTTAAGTTTTTTTTATCTGGGGCAAAATGAGGGCTGCAGCCTGGGAGCCAGTACCTCAGATAGCTCTGAGAAACTACTCCAAAGAGGTAAGAGAAAGGTCAGTATATATGTGATTTTGGTGAAGGGGGAGTGTGTGCAATCAAGCACGCATTTTTTGCCGAAGGTTCCTGCTGGTCATGAAAAGTCATTGTGAAGGATTTTAGTGCTTTTCTAGATACGAGGAGATGCAAGAATTAGGCTCATAAAATCAGCTCCTAAAAATATCTATCTGAAGACCTGTCCTGCCAGTTTCCCAGAGCACCGAGTGCCTCATTTCTGCTCTCCGCCCTGCACTCCTTTCAGGGGGTGTTGAAGGTCAGCAGCTGCAGCAGCACGTGATTTGATCCTTGCAGAGGTGGATGTCCATGAGTGCACGCACGCTCAGTCATGTCTGACTCTGCGACCCAAGGACTGTAGCCCATCAGGCTCCCTTGTCCGTGGAATTTTCCAGGCAGTAATGCTGGAGTGGGTTGTCATGTCCTTCTCCAGGGGATCTTCCCAACCCAGGGATTGAACCTAAGTCTCTTACGCCTCCTGCATTGGCAGGCAGATTCTTTACCACTGCACCGTGTGGGAATTGGCAGAGGAAGACGGTAAATGCCCATTTGTAGCTGACAGCACTGAAACCATTCTGTGTGAACTGTCATGGTGGCCACAGGACATCATACATTTATCAAATCTCACAGCAGATGCGTTAAGAGTGAAACCCAACATAAACCATGTACTTTAATACTAATGTATCAATACTGGTTTACCAATGACAACAAACGTCCCACACCAATGCTAGATGTTAATAGTAATGGGGGCAATGGGGTGGGGGGATTATATGGTAACGCTTTGAACTTTCATAAAGTTGTTTTTTCTGCACACTTAAAACTGCTCTAAAAGCAAAACTTGTTTATACTTCTGAAATTATTAGAGCCTAAATCTGCACTAAGACTGGATATACTGGGGCCCTGGATATATATTAATACTTTCTACAGCAGAATTTCTCCACCTGCAATGCAGGAGACCCCAGCTGTATTCCCGGGTCAGCAAGTTCCCCTGGAGAAGGGATAGGCTACCCACTCCAGTATTCTTCGGCTTCCCTGGTGGCTCAGACAGTAAAGAATCCGCCTGCAATGTGGGAGACCAGGGTTCGATCCCTGGGAGGGAAAGATCCCCTGGAGAAGGGAATAGCAACCCACTCCAGTATTCTTGCCTGGAGAATCCCATGGACAGAGGAGCCTGGCAGGCTACAATCCATAGGGTCGCAAAGAGTTGGACACAACTGAGCGACTAAGAACAGCTCTACACAGTATAATCACCTGAGGTATTTTATGCAGGGGTCCTTCTCCCTGACACCAATTAAGTCACAATCTTGTGGGTGAGGCCTGGGCTGGTAAAGAGGTTCTGAACACAATTTCTAATGTGGGAGGTAGGTGTGTGTGTGTGGGGGGTTCCCCATACCAATGAAAAATGCCCTGGACACCAGCTGGGTGGATTATACTTCAACAACTTTGACACTATTGGAGTTAGCATCAGAGTTTCAGAGTTCATAGTTTAAGGGCTCAGTCTTACAAGGGAATGACAGAGAATGAGATGGTTGGATGGTATCACTGACTCAATGGACATGAGTTTGAGCAAGCTCTGGGAGTTGGTGATGGACAGGGAGGCCTGGCGTGCTGAGGTCCATGGGAAAAAAGTGAGACACGACTAAGCGACTGAACTGAACTGAACTTACAAGACTGCCCTCCTCCCCAAGATGCCAGTTGCAAACCTGTGCTTCAGACTGCCTGGTTATAACTCAGAGGTTCCCATGACCTCCTTCCCTTTTTTTTTTTTTTTGATGTGGACCATTTGTAAAGTCTTTATTGAATGTGTTACACTATTGCTTCTGTTGTTTTTATGCTTTAGCTTTTTGCCCATGACGCATATGGGATCCTAGATCCCTGGGCAGAGATCCCCAGCGTTGGAAGGTGGAGTCTTAACCACTGCACCACTGGGGAAGTCCCTCCCCTTTGGATTTGATTAATCTGCTAGAACAGCTCACAGAAATCGGAGAAACATTTTACTTACTAGATTTAAGTAAGTTTACCGAGAGGGCCGCAGTCACCTAATTAACACAACAATAGACACATTTCTCACCCTCAGTCCTTAGGAAATTCGAAGGATTTTAGGAGCTGTGTGCCAGAAATGGGGACGAAGACCAAACATACGTTTCTTATTATAAATCATATCACAGCACGTTTTTAAAAACTCCTCCAGAGTTTCTAGCAAAGGCACTACAGACTTCCATGGTTGGGGTGGGTAAGATGAGTGAAGGCACAAGACAGGTGTTTACAGTTCCTGCTCTGAGGTCAGACAACATGTGTTCAAATCCAGACTCTAATGAGCTGAGTAACTCTGGGCTAGTCCCTTCGTGTCTCCAGCCTCAGCCCGCTCATCTGTAAAACGGGTAAGAGCAGTTGCCCCATGATGTTGCTGTGGGAATAAAATAATTTGATTCATGCAAAGCAGCAAGCACAGAGATCCACCATATGTTTCTGTTTGAGTTTATGTTGTAGGAGAGAGTTGCAATGGTGAGATCCGCATCCTTGTTTACAGATTGGGAAACTGAAGCCTAGACAGGGAAAGTTGCCCCTAATCACACAGCAGGTTAGCAGATGAAACAAGACTAGCATCAGTGTCAAACCGGTTACCAATTCAGACGCTAATTCAGCCGAGCCTAAAACACGTTGCAGGTGGTGAAAACACTACCCTTTGGAAAGCACAGGAGGTGCATGCAGTTCCCAGTATTACCACTAGGTGACGTTCTTACCCTATCTATGACCAAAGTAGTCAGGAAATGGACAAAAATTTTAAGTACAAGAGTAGAGAATTTCCTACCTCTTCCCTGTGCGTGCCTGCTAAGTCGCTTCAGTCATGTCCAGCTCTCTGCGACCCTATGGACTGTAGGCTTCCAGGCTCCTTTGTCCATGGGATTCTCCAAGCAAGAAAATGAGTGGGTTGCTGTGCCCTCCTCCAGGGGATCTTTCTAACCCAGGTATCAAATCCACATATCTTCAGTCTCCTGCATTGGCAGGTGGGTTCTTTACCACTAGCGTCACCTGGGAAGCCCACCTCTTCCCTGCTGCTGCTGCTAAGTCGCTTCAGTTGTGTCCGACTCTGTGCGACCCCATAAACGGCAGCTCACCAGGCTCTGCTATCCCTGGGATTCTCCAGGCAAGAACACTGGAGTGGGTTGCCATTTCCTTCTCCAATGCATGAAAGTGAAAAGTGAAAGTGAAGTCGCTCAGTCGTGTCCAACCCTTAGTGACCCCATGGACTGCAGCCCACCAGGCTCCTCCGCCCATGGGATTTTCCAGGCAAGAGTACTGGAGTGGGTTGCCTTTACCTTCTCCAACCTCTATCCCTAGGATCCAGCAGAAACATTTAACAAAGGATTTTATATACTGTAGGCACTTAATATATAACTGAGTCAAAAATAAGGTTCAGATCCATTATCTACAGAATTGACTCCTGTGCTGGTTAAGAACGTAGATTTTTGAATGTCTGAGTTCAAATTCCAGCTCCCTATTTATCAGCTTTTGAATCTTTTCTTCATAGTTTCCTTGGTTTCTTCCTCTGTAAAATGACAATGATAATGTTGACTACCTCGGAGGGTTAAATAAGTTAATGGGAGTAAAACAAGTTTTTTTTAAAATGCCTCATACATTTGAGTGGTATATGGGTGTTAGCAATTGTTAGTTTATTTCTCAAACAGCGTTATTGACGGATAACTGATAGAAAACAGACTGCATATATTTAAAGCATACAGTTGGTAAGTTTTGACTTACATATACTGTCTGGAGAAGGAAATGGCAACCCACTCCAGTATTCTTGCCTGGAGGATCCCATGGACAGAGAAGCCTGGTGGGTTATAGTCCATGGAGTTGCAAAGAGTGGAACACAAACTTATCGACTAAACCACCACCACCATACTGTACCTTGAAACCGTCACCACAATCAAGATAGTGAACTGTGAACTGAAAGATTCAGTCACAACCTGAAAGGAGAGAGTTGTTTTATTGGGTGGGAATTCTTAGGACTGCAAGCCGGGGAGGCAGCATCTCAAGTGGCCCCGAGCGAACTGCTCCAAGGAACTGGGGGAAGGAGTCAGTTTATACAGAAGTTTGCAACAACAGGCAGGTAGGCTGAACGTCAGAGATGACTGTTGATTAAGGAAAACCAGGTATCTCAAGTTAAGGCATTTAGCGCTCGTCTATGTGTGGGAAGATGCAGGCATCTGGGCTCATGGAAGTCATTCCATTCACATGCATCTCAGTTATCTGGGGCTCGTATCCTGCTTCTAGACTTTATTACATCCTTAGTTCCTATAGGGGCTTCCCTGGTGGCTCAGATGGTAAACAGCCTGTCTGCAATGTGGAACACCTGGCTTCGATTCCTGGGTTGGGAAGATGCCTTGGAGAAGGAAAGGGTAACCCACTCCAGTGTTCTTGCCTGGAGAATTCCATGGAAGGAGGAGCCTGGTGGGCTGTGGTCCGTGGGGTTGCAAAGAGTCGGACACGACTGAGCGACTAACACTTTCTTTCACTTTAATTACTGTAGGGAGTGGTAGCTGCTGGATTGCAGGCGCTGTTCTCCTTTTGGCAGTGGGTCCTCAGGGCTCAGACATTCACTTTTGGTGGTTCTCAAATCGCTGACGGCGTGATCAGCCTTGTTTATTGATATGGCAGGAGATATTCTATTTCACAGAGCACACATATCATTCCCCCCCAAATTTTCTCATGACCTTTTGCAAACCTGTCCATGATGCAATACCACCCCTCCTCCAATCACTAATCTCCATCGATTAATGTAGATTTTCTAGAATTTTCTATCAGTGGAATCATATGGTGTGTGCTCCTTTTCTTCTGCCTTTTTCCAATTTGCCTCTATTTCCTTATTTTTGGCTGCCCTGGGTCTTCACTGCTACACATGGACTTTTCTCTAGTTGGGGTGCCTGGCTTCTCATTGTGGTGGCTTCTCTTATTGCGGAGCAGGGCTGTAGAGTGAGCGGGCTCAGTAGTCATGGCGCACAGAATTTTTTTTTTCCTTCAGTGTTTTTTTTTTTTTTAATTGGCACCAACCCAGAAGAACAATGAGTTCTCCTGCACAGCACCTGTCCTCTGCACTAAGAGCTTGGAAAAATGTTGAAGCTTAACCAGATGCCCACCTTGGATAGTCAGCTCAATTATACCCTTAAAAACACCTAGGTGTGAGCAGTGTTACTTTCTAGAATACCTTCCAAATAATCTTTTTTGAAATGAACGTACATCCAAAGTAACAGAACGCCTCCGGTTGCTCTAAAGTATATAAATGTTCAGGGACTTTCGAGGCCAGTTAGAGTAGCTGGCCTCTGGGTTCCCCTTCTGACAGTCAGTTAGTTGCTGGAGGCGTGTGGGATCTTCCCAGACCAGGGACTGAACCCGTGTCCCCTGCATTGCCAGGTGGATTCTTAACCCCTGAACCAAACCAGGAAGTCCGTGGCTTCTTTCAGCGTGTTTCTTTCAGGTTCATTCAGGTTGCTGAGTGGGTGAAGTTCATTTCTTCTGGCTGGCGTTGGGTGATTACAGCACAGTTAATCCACGTACCCGTGGATGGACACGTGGGTTGCTTCCAGCTGGGGGATGTTACGGATGAGGCTGCTGTGAGCACTGCTGTTCGAGTCTCCACAGGGATGCACACCTTCATTTCTCTGGAGTAAACTCCTAGGGGTGGGGTGGGAGGAAACTGCCAAAATTGTTCAGAGACACTGTCCATCCCTGCCCGCAGCGTCTGAGGATTGTAGTTGCCCCATATTCTTGCCCACAACGAGGGTAACCAGCCTTTTGGGGTTTTGACATTCTAATAGGTGTGTAGTGGTATCTTTGCTGTTGTTTAGTTGCTTTGTTCAGCTGCTCAGTCGTGTCCGACTCTTTGTGACCTCATGGGCCACAGCACGCCAGGCCTCCCTGTCCATCACCATCTCTCGGAGTTTGCCCAAGTTCATGTCCATTGAGTCGGTGAAGCCATCCGAGCATCTCATCCTCTGCCATCCTCCTCTCCTTCTGCCTTCAGTCTTTCCCAGAATCAGGGTTTAGGTTTAGTTGTTTACTGTGGTTTTAATTGGCATTTCCCTAGTGAGAAATTATGTTACCATCTTTGCTGGTGTTCACTTGCCGTCAGCGTATCCTCTCTGCCGAAATGTTCAGATTTTAAGCTCATTAAAAATTTTTTTTCGGCTGCTTAAGTATTGAGTTTTGAGAACACTGTATATATTCTGGATACAAGTTCCTTGTCAGTTATAGGTTTGGCCAGGTTTTCTCCTAGTCTGTGGCTTGAGAATGGAAATTCCCTTATGAATGTCTTCTGAAGAGCTGTTAATTTTGATGAGGTCACGGGGGGCAGTGTCCTCATGACAGGATTAGTGTCTTTATAAGAGGAGACACTTGGCTTGCTACCTCTCCACACAGGAAAGGCCTTTTGGGGTCACAGTGAGTGAGAAGGCGGCTGCCTGTAAGTCAGGTAGAGAAACGACACCGGAAGCGGACGGTGCTGGTGCCCTGATCTCAGACTTCCAGAACCGCGAGAAATCCATTTCCGGTGTTTATGGCATGATGTGTCTCCGTGGTATTTTGTACGGCAGCCTCTGTTGACCAAGTGAAAGTGAAAAGTGTTACTCAATTGTGTCTGACTTTTTGCAACCCCAGGGACTGGAGCCCACCAGGCTCATCTGTCTGGGGAATTCTCCAGACAAGAATACTGGAGTGGGTTGCCATTTCCTTCTCCAGCGGAATCTTCCCAATCCAGGGATCCAACATGAGTCTCCCAAATTGCAGGCAGATTCTTTACCGTCTGAGCCAGCGGGGAAGCCCATTGACTAAAACATACCTTTAATCTCATCCTGTGCATTTTTCATCTCAGACATTGTAGTTTTCATCTCTAGAAGTTCAATTCAGGTTTTTGTTTTTTTAAATATCTTTCATGTTTCCACTTAACGTGCCAACTTTTTCTCTGGCTTCTTGAACACATAGAATGCAGTTATAATAGCTTTTAAAATGTCCTTGTCTACGAATTCTGTTATCCATGCCATTTCTGGTTTGGGTTTAATTGATTGATTCTCCCCTGTCACTCTTGTGGATCCTGGTTTCCTACCTCTTTGCATGCCTGGTATTTTTTTTTTTAATTGCAGCCGTCTCCAACATTTCTGCACCAGAGTTTTGCAGAGGACATTTTTTCCATGGACTGGAGTTGGGGTGGGGAAGGTTTCAGGATGATTCAAGCTCATTACATTTATTGTACATTTTATTTCTATTATTATTACATCAGTCCCATCATAGATCGTCAGGCATGAGATCCTGGAGGTTGGGAACCCCTGTTTTATTAGGCATTGTGAATTTTACCTTATTTTGTGCTGAAAATTTCTTGTATTTTACATTCTTCATTTTTTTTTTTTTTTCCTGCACAGGGAATGGACTGGAAACATTTTAATCTCTGGGGTTCTATTTTTAAACTTTGTTAGGCAGGACCAGAGTGATATTGAGTCTAGGGCTTGCTGTTTTTTGGTCGCTAAGTTGTGTCTGACTCTGCGACCCCATGGACTGCAGCACGCCAGGCTTCCCTGTCCTTCACTATCTCCCGGAGTTTGTCCAAACTCACAGGGCTTCCCTGGTGGTTCAGATGGTAAAGACTCCATCTGCAATGCGGGAGACCTGGGTTTGATCCCTGAGTTGGGAAGATCCCCTGGAGGAGAGCATGACAATCCACTCCAGTATTCTTGCCTGGAGAATCCCCATGGATAGAGGAGGCTGGCAAGCTACAGTCCATGGGGTCGCAAAGAGCCAGACATGACTGAACGACTAAGCACATGTTAATCAAGTCGGTAATGCAATCCAACCATCTCATCCTCTGCCATCCCCTTCTCCTCCAGCCTTCAATCTTTCCCAGCAACATGGTCTTATCCACTCAGTCGGCTCTTTGCATCAGGTGGCCAAAGTATTGGAGTTTCAGCTTCAGCATCAGTCCTTCCAATGAATATTCAGGGTTGATTTCCTTTAGGATTGACTGGTTTGATCTCCTTGCTGTCCAAGGGACATTCAAGAGTCTTCTGCAACACCATAGCTCAAAAGCATCAATTTTTTGGCACTCAGCCTTCTTTGTGGTCCAACTCTCACATCCACACATGACTACCGGAAAAACTGTAGCTTGGACTATCTGGACCTTTTTCGGCAAAGTGAGTCTGAGGCTAATTTTGCCCTAATCCTGAGGCAAAACCCTCTGGCTATTTGACCCGATGTCACACAGATGATGAAATCTACTGAGCATAGTGTGATGGGGAACAAATCCCAGCCTGGGGGTGGGGCTCTGGGGATGGCTCCCTCTGATGCTCTTGGGTGGTCCTTCCCCAGCCCGGGGTCATTTCCTCACAAGTGTACACTGATCTTGCTCACCTGGAGACCCTCGGACAGTCTCTCTGGGCAGCATCCTCTTCTTCGGAGCTTTGCCCCTCAGACTCTGCACACCTGGTCTCCCACCTCCCGGCTCCCTTAACTGGAGACGTTCTCCCTGCACCACGGCCTGGAAACTACCTGTCCAGGCGGTGAGCTTGGATGATAGGGGGACTCACCTCATTTGTTTCCCATCAGAGAGGACTGTCCTTCATGCCTGATGTCCGGTGTCTTGAAAATCATTGTTCCATATATTCTGGGTGTTTTTTTGAGTAGTTTCAGATGGGAGGATACAGTCAATCTCCATTATCCAATCTTAGCTAGAAGTTGATGCCCTATTAGGTTACATATATGAATATATTACATATAATATATAGTATACTATTTATGTATTGGGGGCTTCGCTGGTGGCTCATATAGTAGAGAATCCACCTGCCATGCGGGTGACCCAGGTTTGATCCCTGGATGAGGAAGATCCCCATGGAGAAGGGAATGGCTACCCACTCCAGTATTCTTGCTTGGAGAATGCATATATTATCTAGATAATAAAATAAAATTACAATGATCCTTGAACAACATAGGTTTAACTGCACATGTCTAGTTATACCTGGATTGATTTTCAATACTAAATGTTATAGTATTACACAGTCTACAGTTGGTTAAACCCAAGGATATGGAATGGTGGATAATTAGGGCTGACTATAAATTATACTTGGGTTTTCGGCTGTGTTGATGGGTGGTGCCCCTATCTCCCCTACACTGTTCCAGGCTCAACCCTGTATGTATACCAGTTTGGAAGGTTTAATAAAAACAAACAAACAAAATTCTCCCCACGTGTGTTCATTCCAGGCCTGTCCCTGCCCAAGATAATCATTCTGACTTCTGTGTATCTTTCCAGAAATGTTTGTCATTATACAATTATCTAAATATCTGCTTGTGTGTGCGTCCTCAGTTATGTCTGACTCTTTCTGTCCCTGTGGACTATAGCCAGCCAGGTTCCTCTGTCCATGGGATTCTCCAGGCAAGAACACTGGAGTGGCTTGCTGTGCTCTAGGGGATCTTCCTGACCCAAGTATCGAACCCATGTCTCCTGTGGCTCCTGCATTGCAAGTGGGTTCTTTACCCACTGAGCCACTTGGGAAGCCCATGTATCTGATTAAGTGGTATCCTATTGTATGCATTGTTCTATATCTTTCTTTCTTCACTTATATCTTAAAAATCTTTTCCTATTGGCAAATATAAGCCTAACCTTTCTTTTTTTTTTTTTTTAATGCTGCAGAGTTCTCCATAGAATAGGTGTTTCATATTTCATTCAGCCATCCTGTACCAAAAGCCATTTGGTTTTTTCCCTGTTACAATTAGTGTGGCAGTGAGCGCGTATAGACATATGTTTTAGCATACATGTACGCTTACTCCTTGGAAGAAAAGTTATGACCAACCTAGATAGCATATTGAAAAGCAGAGACATTATTTTGCCAACAAAGGTCCATCTAATTAAGGCTATGGTTTTTCCTGTGGTCATGTATGGATGTGAGAGTTGGACTGTGAAGAAAGCTGAGCACCGAAGAATTGATGCTTTTGAACTGTGGTGTTGGAGAAGACTCTTG
>NW_011494865.1:993761-1026653 GCF_000754665.1 Bison bison bison | reverse complement strand
ACTGCAAGGAGATCCAGCCAGTCCATTCTGAAGGAGATCAGCCCTGGGATTTCTTTGGAAGGAATGATGCTAAAGCTGAAACTCCAGTACTTTGGCCACCTCATGCAAAGAGTTGACTTATTGGAAAAGACTCTGATGCTTGGAGGGATTGGGGGCAGAAGGAGAAGGGGACGACAGAGGATGAGATGGCTGGATGGCATCACTGACTCGATGGACGTGAGTCTGAGTGAACTCTGGGAGATGGTGATGGACAGGGAGGCCTGGCATGCTGCGATTCACGGGGTTGCAAAGAGTCGGACACGACTGAGCGACTGAACTGATGTGTGTGTCTGAAGGGAGATTTCCAGAAAGACTGCCATGTCATTGGACACCAGCCAGGACCAGTGCGCTAAACACTGAAAAGACATCTTTTGAAATTCAAAGTGAAAAAAAAAATTAAAAAAACTACATTGTAAAACATAAATCTCATGTTTGAATGACACAAACTGACAAGGATGCTGAATTGAAAGCAGCTTCTTCCTGTACTTCTTTCTCTCTCTTTCCTGTGTTTGCCCTTATTATGCTGGCTTTTCTAAGCACTGCTTAGAGCCACCGCCTGTGAGATTTTGGCTTCGGGGAAGGACAAGTGGCAGATTCTACCTACCTGCAGGGGGCACCCAAGGAACGCTTGCTGACTTGCTGCGTTGATTTGTTCGTGGCCGGAAGTTAGTTCTATTGCTGGACAGCACTCCTCCAGCGGTCACCTAAGACAATCTCCAGGCCTTCTGTAGGCAGATGGGTTTCACGTTAATTTCACAGAGGCGGCGCTGTCCCTTCACTGGCTGGGGAAGTCAGGCAGTCATCTCAATGCGGTAGCTGCAGAGAGAGACAGAAATAAAACACAGTCAGTGGGATGCTGGCCGGGAGGGAGGTTCCTGATGCCGTCCGTGGAGGCTTGGGCACACCAGTCAGGTAGTGAGTCAGGTCTCCCGTCCCCCATACGCCAGCCTCTCCTAGTCCACTTCCCCCACATGATTCAGAAAGTGAATGAGTTTTCCATCAGCCAGAAAGTGATTGAAAAAAAAAGTTATAGTGGTGGATGTGAAATCTCTGGGCTGGTGCTAGTGGTGAAGAACCTGCCTGCCAGTGCAGGTAGATGTAAGACATTTGGGTTTGATCCCTGTGTTGGGAAGATCCTCTGGAGGAGGGCATGACAACCCACTCCAGTACTGTTGCCTGGAGAATCCCATGGACAGAGGAGTCTGGCAGGCTGCAGTCCATGAGGTTGCAAAGAGTTGGACACCACTGAAATGGCTTAACACGCATGCAGGAGGGATTTCTAAGCAGTGGTTTATCTAATGTATTTGACACCCAGAGTAGACAGTGATTTTAACACCTTTCTCCTCTACACAACTGTATTTCCAATAATAATTATATTCCTGCTTAGTGTCTTGGTTTTGCTATAGTTGAAAGATATATAGATTACATTTCAATTTTTTTTTTTTTTGGCTGTGGGGCGTGTGGGATCTTAGTTTCCCGACCAGGGAATGAACCTGAACGAACCCTGTGTGTGGAAGGCAAAGTCTTTAATCACTGGACCACCAGGGAGGTACTCAGTCCAGTAAAAGACTTTGTGCATGAACTAAAATGTCCACGTGCCAAACAAAAATATCATACCTGGAGGGTCACGCTCTGATTCACTGTTTTGAATTCTAGACACAAGTAAGAACTCCCAGTGGTCACAAAGGATGACAGATGGAAGCAGCCTCTGTTCTGGTTTCTTGGTTTTCCCATCACGCCTCACCTTGTGTGTGTTGAGTCTACTGTCTGGATGCAGGGGGCAAAACACCCCAAGGGTTTGGAGAAATGAACTGAGCCCAGAGAGAGAAAGACAATTCCCAGGTGTCAGGAACTTACTGTCTAAAGCAACACGTGTGACCTAGCCTGAGTGTGAGGGGGCTGACTGTGTTGCTGGAAGTTTCCTGAGTTAACTTCTATGGATAACACAATATTTATTAAAAACCAAGTAACAAAAAGTGCTGATTTGCAACTTGGTGTTGTTGCTCAGTCGCTCAGTTGTGTCCAACTCTTTGCGACCCCATTGACTGCGGCACACCAGGTTCCCCTGTCTCCCAGAGTTTGCTCACATTCATGTCCATTGAGTTGGTGATGTTATCTAACCATCTCATCCTCCTTTGCCCACTTCTCCTTTTGCCTTCAATCTTTCCCAGCATCAGGATCTTTTCCAATGAGTCAGTTCTTTGCATCAGGTGGCCAAAGTAGTGGAGCTTCAGCTTCAGCATCAATTCTTCCAATGAATATTCAGGGTTGATTTCCTTTAGGATTGCCTAGTTTGATCTCCTTGCAGTCCAAGGACTCTCAAGAGTCTTCTCCAGCACCACAGTTTGAAAGCATCAATTCTTCAGTGCTCAGGCTTCTTTTATGGCCCAATTCTCACATCTGTACATGGGTACTGGAAAAACCATAGCTTTGACTATTTTTTTTATTAAAATAAAGAACTTTTATTAAAATAAGACCTTTTATTAAAACTCAACAGTAACCAAAACAGAATTACCATATGACCCAGTAATTCCACTTTTAGGCATCTATTCAAGAAAATTGAAAACTGACATCCACACAAAAACTTTGATGGAAATGTTCAGAGCAACATTATTCATACCAGCCAAAAAGCAGAAGCAGCCCAAATGCCCATCAATGGACGAATGGTAAACAAAACGTGATCTAGCCATACAATGACATAGCATTCAGCCACGAAAAGGAATGGAGTACGGACACCTGCTACACTGCGGATGAACCCGAAACACCCCGCTGCCCATCCTTTAGGACACGGGCACTGTCCAGAAGTTCCCCAGCTGGCACACTCAACGTATTTCAGGATTTTCTTCTTTCTAAATTTTTAAAAATTCCTTGGGCCTTTCAGACTGAGTTATCACATTTTACTATTCATTTTTGCTGAGTGTTGGCTGAACCATGGCCAACTTTTGGAATTTACCTTTCTCATTTAATGGCATTTGAAATGCTGTCACTTCATCCATTCATCCATCTGCCCACCTGAGGCAGGAGATAAATGCCCCCCCACTGCCCCCGCCGAGGTCAAAAGGGGAGTGATGCTACCTGATGGTAACTCCCCATAGGCTTCTTTGGTAGAATCCATCTTAGCTGAGAGATGGGTGTGCATACCTGGGAGGACCCTGCTGCTGCTGCTGCTAAGTCGCTTCAGTCGTGTCCAACTCTGTGCAACTCCATAGATGGCAGCCCACCAGGCTCCCCCATCCCTGGGATTCTCTAGGCAAGAATACTGGAGTGGGTTGTCATTTCCTTTTCCAATGCGTGGAAGTGAAAAGTCAAAGTGAAGTCGCTCAGTCGTGTCCAACTCTCAGCGACCCCATGGACTGAATACCAAATAGGGACTCAGAACAGGCAAATCAAAATGATTGCCCAAAGGACAGCCGGAAGACATGCCCCATAAAAGTGATTCAAAGACCACGAGGGCACAACTCTCTCTCTGAGCCCACTCGAGTGTCTATACACACATGCTGTATTCTTTTTCCTCCTAAGAACACTTCATTTGTTTCACTACTTTCCAACTTTGTGGGAGTTCTTTTCTGCAAAGCCTAAGGGTCAGGGCCTTGTCACTGACCCCGGGTCTAGTGGGTAGGATTTGGTGCTCTCACCACCACGACCAGACCTCAATCTCAGGCTGGGAACTGAAGCCCCGCTTCGAGTGGCTGCAGGATGAGGCCACCCTAGATGGGGGTGAGGTGGGGCCACAAGCCAAAGGATGCGGGCAGACTCTGGAAGCTGGAAATGTCAAGGAATCTGATTCTCCCTGGAGCTTCCAGAAGAAACCAGCCCTCCTCACACCTTGATTTGAGCACCTTGAGCCTCATTTTGGAATTCTGACCTCCAGAGCTATTAATAGTTTAGCCCACTTCCCTCCCCAGTTCACAAACACAGAGGCTTGAAGGTCACCTAACCAGGACGTGGAAAAACCAGACTCCACGTCCGTGTTTTCTGATGTCACACTGATTATCTACAGAAATGGTAGGATTGTCATGATAATCAACAGGCATTCTGTTGCATTTGGAATCACGTGGATTGTTAACTAGACATTGTGATGACTTGGTAATGTAGACAAATTTATTTTGTGTGGTGTGAGGTCACTAACTTTGTGGTGATTTGTGACAGCAGCCGTATGAAGTGAACACAACTCTCACCCATGGCACGAATCCTTTTTTTTTTTTTTGAGAAAAAAAATGGCACTTAACACTGTATTCGCTTCAGGTGTACCACATATTAATTTGATGTTCATCTACACTACAAAGTGGTCACAATGTCCAGTTACCATCCACATGATTCCAAATTTAATGGAATGCCTTTGATGATCATACCTACCCTACCATTTCTCTAGAAGATAGGTGTGACTTCAGAAAACGTGGACATGGAGTTTGGTTTTTCCACTTCCTGGTGAACTTCAAGCCTCCTTTGTGAAATCATCAGTTTCTCACCCTGCTCCGTGGAGCTCTAGGGACTCACATGGAAGGGGCCCCAGCTCCCGTTCCCTCCAACCAGAGCGTCTCAGGGCCCTGTGTTATGTGCTCTGCTTCTGTGAGAGAGTTTGAAGATAACCTTCCATTTTAGACAAAATGAGGCTCAAGGGGCTTAAATCAAGGTGTGAGAAGGGCTGCTTTCTTCCTGGGTCAGGAAGATCCCCTGGAGGAGGGCATGGCAACCCACTTCAATATTCTTGTCTGGAGAATCCCATGGACAGAGGAGCCTGGTGAGTTACAGTCCATAGGGTGGCAAAGAGTCAGACAGGACTGAAGTGACTTAGCATGCACGCATAGCCAATTAACCATGTGATAATTTCAGGTGGACAGCAGAGCAACTCAGCTACACATATACATGTATCCATTCTCCCCCAACTCCCCTCCCTTCCAGGCTGTCACATGACATTGAGCAGAGTTTGATGTGTGATACAATAGGTCCTTGTTAAAACTGCTGCATTTAAAAAATTGTTTATAGTAGGGAATTCCCTGGCAGTCCAGTGGTTAGGATTCCATGCTTTCACTGCCAAGGGCAAGGCTTCAATCCCTGGTCTGGGAACTGAGATCTCATGTAGCATGGCCAAAAAAAAAATTTTTTTTTTACAGTAAAATGGGGGAGAAATAGAAACCCAATATCACTGATATGTTCTCTGAGCTCCCTCTCAGCCCCACTATAGGCACATTTAGGGTTTTTAGCTGACTCTCCTCCCTGCCCCCTACCTTGAGAGAAACAGAGGATACTACCTGAGCCATTTCTGAAGACTCGCTGTGTGCCCTTGGGTAAATAAAGGCAACTCTCAGTTTGCCCCCTGTAAAATGAGGGCAGGAATAATGCCATGATCAAAAGGATTAATGCAATGATGTGGCGAAGCATAGTATAATAATAATAGTAATGTCAGCTGTTGATCACCCACCATGCTGAGTACCTTGCTAGGTCTTTACTTGATTCTCATAACTTCCCTCCACAAGGCATGATTCCCAGCATTTTTCCAGGCTGGAAGAGGGGGCTGGGATTCCACTCGACAGAATGGCCTCCTCAGTCAGGACAGCACTGAACGGATTCCCCTGCGTGAAAATTTCCTAGCCACACAGCCCCTCAACCGCTGTCACTGACTCAGCAACCGACGGTTTGTAAGCAGGTTGGAGTGGAGGCCAGGACAGTGATCTGTGGATCCGAAAACATGATTCATTGAGATCAGCCTCTCCCCTACTCTCCACCCCTGTGAGTGCAAGTTCCTGTGCCCGATGCACAGGGCGGCCAAACAGACCGAAACGTTGGAGTTTGGAGCAGAGAAAGGTTGATTGCAGGGCCAGGCAAAGATAGATGGCTTAGGCCCCAAAACACTGCCAGCTCAGCTTTTGGCAAAGAGTTTTTAAAAAGTCAGGTGATGGAGGAGTTCACAGGGTATGTGATCAGCTCATGCACAAGTTTCTGATTGGCTGATGGTGAGGTGTCACAAGGGTTAACATTAGATTCCAGGAGGCCTGGGGCTGCACTCATCTGGTCATCATGTAGTTAACATCTTCTTTTTGTTGGAGGGAGGGAGGAGTTTTAGAAACTTGCATCCGAGAGGAGCTAAGGCTGAGGAGATGGAGAAATCCTGGTCGGTTATACCCTTGCATAGATTCCTGTCTCTCTTTACAGCAGAGAAAAGATGCACTTGGGTCATATAGATACTATGTATATTACAGATGAAGTTCTGTATCAGGATTTTGAGCTGAATTCTTCTCTTCAGGGAGCCCCACCTTGCCTAGGAAAATCATGCCAGACCCCCCCATGGCTGAAAGGCAGCCAGGTCGGTTTCTCTGATGACAGTTTAACTTTGTGGGTTTTCGTGGGGTTTGTCCTGAACACCTCCCCAGAGCTTTCAAGCAAGCAACCTGGAACCCAGGTGAGCAGGACCCCAAATAGATCCCAGCCTGGGGCGAGCTGTCTAGCCTATCTGGGTTTCTTTAAGTCCCCGCCCCTTCTTCCCCAGCAGTCCTGTAAGTGGTACCAGGCAGGAGGCTGTGGTGTTCGTGCCTGGTCCCTCACATGTACAGCACCAGGCTCCTGGCCAAGGGAAACAGGCAGGAACTGCCACCTCTGACAGTCTAAATTAGAAGCCATCGCCCCAGAGCCCCACGGGTGGGAAAATCTTCAGGACAATAAACAGGCGTATAAATAATATATAGAACATATATACCCAGAGGCCCAAAGGCAGAAAGCCTTCAAGATAATACATATTCATGTTAAAAAAAAATGCATGCTTTTCTATCCTGTAACTTCTTCTGGAAGTTATGCTCAGACATGCCCAGAAATGTATGTGCAAGGATGCTTATCGCTTTCAGGCAGAACTACTAAAGTGGGACGTTCCTGGTGGCCCCGTGGCTGGGACTCTGTGCTCCCAATGCAGGGAGCTTGGGTTTGATCCCTAGTCAGGGAACTAGATCCCATATGCTGCAACTAAAGACTCGGTGCAGCCAAATAAATAAATTTTTTAAAAAGGAAAAGAACTACTAAGGGAAAGAGGCCAAGCTTAAAGGACTGTATTCTACATGATTCTGTTTATATGGCATTCTGTGGGGCCACCTGGGTGGCTCAGAGGTCAACAAACGACCTGCAAGGCAGGAGATCGGGGTTTGATCCCCGGGTCTGGAAGATCCCCTGGAGAAGGAAATGACAACCCATTCCAGTATTCTTGCCTGGGAAATATGGACAGAGGAGCCTGGCAGGCTATGGGGTTGCAAAGGGTCAGACAAGACCGAGCGCACATTCACACATGCACTGTAGGGATAGAGGACACGTCAGTGGTTGCCGAGTTAGAAGCAGAAGGAAGAGCACGATCTTCCCGGGTGGTGGGGACAATTTCATCCCGGTGGTGACCGCGGGCCTGTGTACCTTCAATAGCCTGCATCTGCCAGGTGAATTCCACTGTGTGGAAATTGTACCTCCGCAAACCCGATGTAAAGAAATGAGAATGGCACTGATATATTTCAAATGGATAACCAACAAGGACCTGCTGTACAGCACAGGGAACTCTGATCAATGTTATGTGGCAGCCTGGATGTGACAGGAGTTTTGGGGAGAGTGGGTATATAGGGCTGAGTCCTTCACTGTCCACTTGAAGCTATCACAACATAGTCAACTGGCTATAATCCAATAAAAAGTAAAAAGATTTTCTTAAAAAAAAAAAAAAGAAATGCAAGAGGTAAGACATTTATTGCAGCAATGTTTAGAGGAAATACCTTTAAATGCCCCATTGTAGAGAATGATCAAACAAATCATACCACCTCTGTATAATGGAGGGATGCGCAGCTACTAAATGGTAGAAAGAGAGGTTTATGGACCAAAATGAGATGATCTCCAAGAGTTACAATTATGTGGAAAACAGTGGGTATGGTGTTTACCATCTATGTAAAAAAGATATAGATTGATATAAGCTTGTATGTTGGAGAAGGCAATGGCACCCCGCTCCAGCACTCTTGCCTGGAAAATCCTATGGACGGAGGAGCCTGGTGGGCTACAGTCCTTTGGGTCGCTAAGAGTCGGACACGACTGAGCGACTTCTCTTTGACTTTTCACTTTCATGCATTGGAGAAGGAAATGGCAACCCACTCCAGTGTTCTTGCCTGGAGAATCCCAGGGACGGGGGAGCCTGGTGGGCTGCCGTCTACGGGGTCGCACAGAGTCGGACACGACTGAAGCGACTTAGCAGCAGCATCAGCAAGCTTGTATGTGCATAAGATATCTCTAGAAAAACGCAAAGATCTGATAACTGGATTTTATCTGAAAAAACTGAAAGTAGCTGAGTGGTGAGAAAATCTAAACTTTACACTCATAGATATTGCTTACATTAATTTTTATTTATTTATTTTTGTTGAAGTATAGTTGATTTGCAATGTCATGTTGGTTTCAGGTGCACAGCAAAGTGATTCTGTTTTGGGTATGTGTATATATATGAAGGTGTTAGTCTCTCAGTCTTGTCCGACTCTCTGAGATCCCGTGGACTGTAGCTCGCCAGGCTTCTTGTCCATGAAATTCTCTAGCAAGAATACTAGAGTGGGTAGTCACTCCCTTCTCCAGGGGATCTTCCCAACTAGGGATTGAACCCTGATTTCCCGAATTGCAGGCAGATTTTTTACTGTCTGAGCCATCAGGGAAGCCCACATAGATTCTTTTTTGAGATTCTTTTCCATTTTTAGATTTTTTTCCATCATGGGTTATTATGAGATACTGAATATAGTTCCCTGTGCTATACTGTAGGGCCTTGTTGTTTATTTTCTATTTATAGTAGTGTATATCTGTTACTGCCAAATGCCTAATTTATCTTTCTCCCCACCTTCTTTCCTCTTTGATAACTATAAGTTTGTTTTCTATGAGTCTATTTCTATTTTGTAAATAATTTCATCTGTGTCATATTTTAGATTCTACATATAAGTGATATCATATGATATTTTCCATCCTAAAGGAAATCAGTCCTGAATATTCATTGAAAGGACTGATGCTGAAGCTGAAACTCCAATACTTTGGCCACCTGATGCAAAGAGCTGACTCATTGGAAAAGACCCTGATGCTGGGAATGATTGCGGGCAGGAGAAGGGGATGACAGAGGATGAGATGGTTGGATAGCATCACTGACTCAATGGACATGGGTTTGGGTGAACTCCGGGAGTTGGTGATGGACAGGGAGGCCTGGCGTGCTGTGGTTCACGGGGTCGAAAAGAGTCGGACACGACTCAGCGACTGAACTGAACTGATCTGATATTTGTCTTTCTCTGACTTACTTCACTTGGTCTGATCATCTCTAGGTCCGTCCATGTTGCTGCAAATGGTATTATTTCATTCTTTTTAATGGCTGAGTAATATTCCATTGTATATAGTATAATGTATATATATATATATATACATGTTTTTAGATACGTGATCACATTGATACTATTGCCATTAACATTTAGTGCTTTATAAATACCCTGAGGCTTTCTGGACTATTTCTTGGAATTCTTCAATACAAAAACACTTCCTGGGTGGGATGTCCCATCTCTAATGATCCTGCAAGCACTCTAGGTCCAGAGGGGGCCCAAAGCCCACCCTATAAGATGGGAATCTCAAGCTTTCTTACAGTCTCACTGTGGAAATGAAACAAATGAGTTTATGTAAAGCCCTATGTATACAGAGGTGCTTAATACATTTCTCTCTGCCTTAATCATCTAGTACCCACTGCATTTTTCAGTCCAGGTTTTAGGTGACTGGGGAGAAAATTCATGTTAACCATCACACTCCACTAACAAGGGCCATTTGAGGGTTGACTGTATTGTCTTTCTCATTTCAAAAGACGGAAGAATACAATCAGTAGAATAGGGTTACGTGTGTGTGTGCTAAGTCGCTTCAGTCGTGTCCAACTCTCTGCAACCTCATGGACTGCAGCCGGCCAGGCTCCTCTGTCCATGGAATTTCCCAGGCAAGAATACTGGAGAGGGTTGCCATGCCCTCCTCCAGGGGATCTTCCCGACCCAAGGATTGAACCCACATCTCTTACATCTCCTGAATTGTCAGGGGGGTCCTTTACCACTGGTACCACCTGGGAAGCCCTCAAAAGGGAGAAAGGACCCCACAAATCAAGCACCCCTCTTGTCGAATATCTTGAGACTTTATTGCTACTCCCACCAACCAAGGAGGGGAGGAAGTTTCTTGATGGAATGAAAGTACTGGTATAGAATGGAAGGTTGAATGCTTTTTCTGGAGTAACAAAACCCTCAACCTAGACTCCCATTCATCCATTTAGTCCTGTGTCAGGTGCTGGGAGTTAACGGCGAAGCCAAACAGACGTGGCAGAGCCCCGCCAATGAGCTCACATCCCTCACCTTCCTTCTTAAGTTCAGGTTTGTTGAAGTATAATTTACATACAGTAAAAACCATCCCTTTTTTTGTTGCTCAGTTGCTCCGTTGTGTCTGACTCTTTGTGACCCCATGGACTGCAGTGACCCCAGGCTGTCCTGCACTATCTCCCAGAGTCTGCTCAAACTCATGTCCATTGAATCGGTGATGCCATCCAACCGTCTCATCCTCTGTTGTCCCTTTCTCCTCCTGCCTTCAATCTTTCCCAGCATCAGGGTCTTTTTCCAGTGAGTCAGGTTTTCACATCAGGTGGCCAAAGTATTGGAGCTTCACCCTTTTTAGTGGATGGTCCTATGAGTTTTGACAGATAGTTGCATAACCCCATCACCATCAAGATACAGGACAGTGCTGCCATCATTCCCAAATTTTCTCCTTCCCCTCCGGTCAATCTCCCTCTCACCGCCAGCCCCATCGATCTGTCTTCTGTCCATATAGATCTGCCTTTACCAGAATGTCATGTAGATGCAATCATACAGGATGTGAGTCTAGCTGCTTCCACTGGACTTAATCCATCTGAGATTCATTCCTGCTCTTGTGTGTGCCAAGAACTCATTCTGATTTTTTTACCCCTGAGTGGTATCCCATGATGTGCATGGACCACTCTGGTGCCATCCTGGGGACAGAGAGAGAAGGGAAACAACTAGCCTTGACCACCTTGACCCTGAGTTGATTGGAGGTACTGGAGTGGACCACATTCTCCCATAGGCAGAGTTAAGTGTGGAAAGGCAGATTTGATTATTTACTGAAAATATACAAATGCCATTTCTTGCACCTCCAACTCTTGTCGACTGAAAAACTCATTCATGTTGTCGGTTGTTTTGTTTGGGTTTCCATTGGGCTGCTACGGTCCCAGCAGGGGGTAAGTGAGCCGGTGCAGGGTGGGGGCGGCCAGGGGGCCGCCCAGGAGGGCACCACTCCCAGGCTTTATGACAACAGCGCGGAGTCATAGAGGCCCTGCCCATCCCTAAGAGAAGCCCCTTCCCCTTCCTGTGGTGCCCTGGCCTCCCCAGGGTAGACTTTTGCCCTAGCGGGGCTGATGGGGGAAGATGGAGTTTCTTGGAACGACTCAGACCGCCACTTACTGTGGTCCCAAGAAACCCTGTGGCGGGAGCGCGCTGCCCTCGGTGGCGTCCGGCCCGACCGTCCAGGAGTGCTACCAGCCCTACTACTTGCCAGGATACCGCTACCTCAACGCTTGGAGACCCAGCCTCTTCTACAAGGTGGCCAATGCCCAGACCTGCCTGGACGAGGGGGCCACCTGCCGCAGCGCCCTGCGGCCGCCCACCATCCTGCCGGCCGTCCGCTCCGCCCTCTTCTGTCGCTACAGCCCCCAGGACTGGGACCAGTCCAACCGGCTGCAGTTATGTGGGGCTGAGGTGTCGCGGCTCTGGGCCGGCCGGATGACGGGCGACTCCATGCGGCTCATGCAGGACAAGGATCAGCTGACGCGCCAGATGCAGGAGGGGACCTGCCGGAACCTGGGCCAGAGGCTGTCGGACATCGGCTTCTGGAAGTCGGAGCTGAACTACGAGCTGGAGAGGCTTCTGAACGAGAACCACAGCTTGGATGCCATTAAGAGGCGGCTGGAATGTGCGGCTGAGGAGCTGAGGTGTCCATTGCAGGTGAGCATGGGGCAGGGAGGGGGTCCTGGGGGTGACTGGGATGTCAGCCCTGCAGTACAGTCCCACACACCTCCCTTGAGTGAAGGTCAAGGTGACAGGCATCTTGAAGCTCAGTTTGAGCTGCATCATCGTCTATCAGTTCAATTTAGTCGCTCAGTCATGTCCAACTCTTTGTGACCCCATGGACTGTGGTACCCCAGACCTCCCTGTCCATCACCAACTCCCGGTATTTACTCAAACTCATGTCCATCAAGTCAGTGATGCCATCCAAGCATTTCATCCTCTGTCGTCCCTTTCTCCTTCTGCCTTCAATCTTTCCCAGCATCAGGGTCTTTTCCAATGAGTCAGTTCTTCACATCAGGTGGCCAAAGTATGGGAGTTTCAGCTTCAACATCAGCCCTTTCAATGAACATTCAGGACTGATTTCCCTTAGGATGGACTGGCTGGATCTCCTCGCTGTCCAAGGGTCTCTCAAGAATCTTCTCTAGCACCACAGTTCAAAAACATCAATTCTTCGGTGCTCAGCTTTCTTTATAGTCCAACTCTCACATCCATACATGACTACTGGAAAAACCACAGCTTATGGACTAGATGGAACTTTGTTGGCAAAGGAATGTTTCTGCTTTTTAATATGCTGTCTAGGTTGGTCATAACTTTTCTTCCAAGGAGCAAGCGTCTTTTAATTTCATGGCTGCAATCACCATCTGCAGTGATTTTGGAGCCCCCCAAAATAAAGTCTCTCACTGTTTCCACTGTTTCCCCATCTATTTGCCATGAAGTGATGGGACCAGATGCTGTGATCTTAGTTTTCTGAATGTTGAGTTTTAAGCCAACTTTTTCACTCTCCTCTTTCATTTTCATCAAGAGGCTTTTTAGTTCTTCTTTGCTTTCTGTCCTAAGCGTGGTGTCATCTGCATATCTGAGGTTATTGATGTTTCTCCCGGCAATCTTGATTCCAGCCTGTGCTTCATCCAGCTCAGCGTTTCTCATGATAAGTTTCTCATGATAAGTTAACTCTGCGTATAAGTTAAATAAACAGGGTGACAATATACAGCTTTGATGTACTCCTTTCCCGATTTGGAACCAGTGTGTTGTTCCATGTCCAGTTCTAACTGTTGCTTCCTGACCTGCATACAGGTTTCTCAGGAGGCAGGTCAGGTGGTCTGGTATTCCCATCTCCTTAAGATTTTTCCACAGTTTGTTGTGATCCACACAGTCAAAGGCTTTAGCATAGTCAATATTGCAGAAATAGATGTTTTTCTGGAACTCTCTTGCTTTTTCGATGATCCAATGGATGTTGGCAATTTGATCTCTGGTTCCTCTGCCTTTTCTAAAACCAGCTTGAACATCTGGAAGTTCGAAGCCTAGCTTGGAGAATTTTGAGCATTACTTTAACTAGCATGTGAGATGAGTGCAATTGTGTGGTAGTTTGAGCATTCTTTGGCATTGCCTTTCTTAGGGATCGGAATGAAAATTGACCTTTTCCAGTCCTGTGGCCACTGCTGAGTTTTCCAAATTTGCTGGCACATTAAGTGCAGCAGTTTTACAGCATCATCTTTTGAAATAGGATTTGAAATAGCTCAACTGGAATTCCATCACCTCCACTAGCTTTGTTCATAGTGATGTTTCCTAAGGCCTACTTGACTTTGCATTCCAGAATGTCTGGCTCTAGGTGAGTGATCACACCATCATGATTATCTGGGTCATGAAGATATTTTTTGTACAGTTCTGTGTATTCTTGCCACCTCTTCTTAATATCTTCTGCTTCTGTTAGGTCCATACCATTTCTGTCTTTTATTGTGCCCATCTTTGCATGACATGTTCCCTTGGTATATCTAATTTTCTTGAAGAGATCTCTAGTTTTTCCCATTCTATTGTTTTCCTCTATTTCTTTGCATTGATCGCTGAGGAAGGCTTATCTCTCCTTGCTATTCTTTGGAACTCTGCATTCAAATGGTTATATCTTTCCTTTTCTCCTTTGCCTTTTGCTTCTCTTCTTTTCACAGCTATTTGTAAGTCCTTCTCAGACAACCATTTTGCCTTTTTTCATTTCTTTTTCTTGGGGATGGTCTTGATCCCTGCCTCCTGTACAACGTCACGAACCTCCGTTCATAGTTCTTCAGGTACTCTGTCTATTAGATCTAATCTCTTGAATCTATTTCTCACTTCCACTGTATAATCATAAGGGATTTGATTTAGGTCATACTTGAATGGTCTAGTGGTTTTCCCTACTTTCTTCAATTTCAGTCTGAATTTGGCAATAAGGAGTTCATGATCTGAGCCACAGTCAGCTCCCGGTCTTGTTTTTGATGACTGCATAGAGCTTCTCCATCTTTGGCTGCAAAGAATATAATCAATCTGATTTTAGTATTGACCATCTGGTGATGTCCATGTGTAGAGTCTTCTCTTGTGTTGTTAGAAGAGAGTGTTTGCTATGACCAGTACATTCTGTTGGCAAACTCTATTAGCCTTTGCCCTGCTTCATTCTGTACTCCAAGGCCAAATTTGCTTGCTATTCCAGGTATTTTTTGACTTCCTAGTTTTGCATTCCAGTCCCCTATAATGAAAAGGACATCGTTTTGGGGTGTTAGTTCTAGAAGGTCTTGTAGGTTTTCATAGGTCTTTTCAGCTTCTTCAGCATTACTGTTTGGGGCATAGACTTGGATTACTCTGATATTGAATGGTTTGCCTTGGAAATGAACAGAGATCATTCTGTCATTTTTGAGACCACATCTAAGTACTGCATTTCAGACTCTTTTGTTGACTATGATGGCTCCTCCATTTCTTCTAAGGGATTCTTGCCCACAGTAGTAGATATAATGGTCATCTGAGTTAAATTCACCCATTCTAGTCCATTTTAGTTCGCTGATTTTACTCCTCTGATTCCTATCATCATCTACAGTCAGCTTTAAGTTAAATATATATGTATGTATATATATATATATATTTACATATGTGTGTGTGTGTGCGTGTGTGTGTGTGCTTAGTTGCTCAGTCATGTCCAACTCTTTGCAACCCCATGGACGGTAGCCTGCCAGGCTCCTCTGTCCATGGGATTCTTCAGGCAAGAATACTGGAGTGGGTTACCATGCCCTCCTCCAAGGGATCTTCCCAACCCAGGGATCGAACCCAGGTCTCCCACATTGCAGGCAGATTCTTTACTGTCTGAGCCACGAGAGAAGCCTATGAGCACTGGAGTGGGAAGCCAATCCCTTCTCCAGGGGATCTTCCTGACCCAGGAATTGAACTGGGGTCTCCTGCATTGCAGGTGGATTCTTAACTACTAAGCTATGAGAGAAGCCCATTTATACATATGCATATATACATAATATATATTGTTGTGCATATATATTATGTATGCATACATATATTATGTATATATACATGCATATTATATACATAGAAGTTATATATAACTTAGTCAGTTGACAATAATCCCAGTGCAATCAGGGTTCCTCAAACTGAATGGAATTCCCTTTCTCCTGAGGTTACAGCAGAATCACAGGTGCTTCATAAAGACATCACAAGCACACATGTGTGTATATGTACGTGATGGTTTTTAGAAGACGTGTTTCAATTAACTGCTTTATTTTTCTCCGTAGCCCTTGAGACCCTGCTAATATACTAGATAATTTACATTTTTTTCTTATTTACTGTTTTGCTCCATGCACTAGAATATAGGCTCCTCGAGGGCAGGGATTTCTGTCCCCTTTTCCAGCAAAGACTGCTGTTCAGCTGCGAGGGACCAGTATGTCTATGAAAAGTGAAATGAAAGTGTTATGTCCCACTCTTTGCAACCCCATGGACTGCAGCACGTCAGGCTTCCCTGTCCTTCACCATCTCCTGGAGTTTAGCCCATTTGCTAGAACTCTTATAGGCTTCCTGGCTGCAGAGGAGTCTGAGTAACTGAGAATTTGTCCCTGGGTCCTGGCCCAGACATTTTGGGCGGAGGGACTGGCATTATCCACCTTGGGCTGTGGAAGATTATTGTGGCCACACGAGACAGTGTCCTGCTGCTTCCTGGAGCACGTGGGGACGCAGACATCCTGCCTGCCGACCTCCTGCATCTGCATCTGCTCTTTGTCAGGCATGGGGACACCTGAGGGGCTCTGCCTCCAGATCCCTTGGAGACATGGAACAGGTTCTGACCACTATGGGGTGGTGGGGGTCCCAGCTGTTTCCCTACACCCCCAGGTTGCCCACCTGGAAGGACAGTGGGCAAGGACTGCCACTCAGAGATCCAGGGTAGCATCCGAAATCCAGAGCTCCCCCCACTGCCTCCAACCCTCCTCACTCGTCGAGCCTGTCTGGAAAGCCCAGCTCTGCCTCATTATGTACGGCCCCCTGTGACAGCCAGATGGAGGCACAGGGACCAGAGACATCTTACTTATATGCACTTGTTTCCAAGTCCAAGCTGACCACCTTGTTCCAGGTGCTTCTCAGTGAACCGTGATGACAGCCTCCTTCCTGGCCTCCTGACTTCTGCTCCCTTCAACCCATTTTCCAGACAGTAGCCAGAGGGATGGTTTTAAACATTAAACTAGATCTCTGCTCCTGCCCACTAAAACCCCCTCAATGGTTTCCTCATGCATCGGAGGGGTTAACATCCGAGTTTCTTGTCACAGCCCCCGTGCTTCCTGTCTGCTGCGCCTCCTACCCCAGGGTCTTTGCACCAGCTGTTCCTGCTTCCTGGCACAGTATCCCCATTCATTTCTGCTGCTTCTCATAATTCAGTCATGATCTGCCACCTCCTTAGGGAAGTCCTCCCTAACCACCCGGTCATTCCTTCATCACCCACTCACAGTCCCTTATTTTCATCCCAGCCCACATCACAGTCAGAAACAACTGAGATTCCTTTCTCTGTTCACGTGTGTTTATGTTCTTGCTTTTCTATTCAAACTCCACATGAGCAAGGGCTGTCTGTTTAGTTCACGCAGTGCCCCCAGTACCTTGATGGATGGTGACACAGAGAAGAGGGGGCAGTCAATTCTCCTGAAATCAAGGGCTCCTCCCCCTCCTTCCTGAGTTCCCAGATGTTTTTGCATCCCGATGCCAGATGTCCTGCTATGCTCCCTGACCCCTTCTCCTCCCATGCTCTTTGTGACACCACAAGCCCATGGCCCGTGACCATTCTTTCTCAGTCTGCTGCTGCAGGAGCTGCTCTGAGCATCTGCTCCCCTGACTGCTATTCCACTCTGCTCATGTCACATCTTTCATGGCTCGTAAGGGCCATGTGGCAGGGTTGCCTGGGTCTCACTTGGCCTCAGCCACTTTCCAAAGCTCTCCCCCCATTTAGAGATCTCCAAAGAGGGGTTTTCACATATACGTATTCATCGGTGATACTTACAGACAGTATTTTAAGTGCTTTATACTTGTCGAGCTGACTTAACCAGCACGACCTACTTGAGGTGTGCACTAATTTTACACCTGTGTACCATCTCAGCATCCCACAGCCCCCATCTCCCTCAGCATCTCGAAGCCCCCCCTGATGGAGAAGGGGAGGCAGAAGCCCAGTCAAACACACAGTAATGGGGCCCCATGAAACATCCAGGTTTCCCAGGAATGAAACACATCATGGCAAAGGTATAAGCGAGTCACTTCCACTCAGGGTCTACAAACAGCCGCAGGGAGAACACACGATTTCTCATCACTCCATGCAGGTGGCCCTGGAGTGTCTGTACCAGCGAGAGAAAAGGATCGGGATTGATTTGGTCCATGACAACGTGGAGAAAAATCTTATCCGGGTAAAGTGCCCCCTGGGTCTGGCCAACTCCCTAAGGGAAGTGGAAGATCAGCTGGTCAGAGAGGTTTCTGAGCTGCCAGTCAAGAGTAGAAGCCACATGAGTCCCCCCCTCCCCGACCCAGCCCCCCCCACGCCATGCAAAGTTAGGACTCAGAAAGTGGGGCAGGGGTTAGGTTGCAATTTAGAAATAGTGAGAGATGAGGTCATTTGACCTTTTCATCTCCACAGTGGGCATTATGATAGTGTGCGCTGTGGTGTCACTTCAGTCATGTCCCATTCTTTGGGACCCAGTAGCCCACCAGGCTCCTCTGTCCATGGGATTCTCTGGGCAAGAATATTGGAGAGGGTTGCCATGCCCTCCTCCAGGGGATCTTCCTGATCCAGGGGTCAAACCTGAGTCTCTTGCATCTCCTGCATTGGCAGGTGGGTTCTTTGCCACTAGCTCCACCTATCATGATAGTAAAGTAAAGTACAAAGTAAAGTAAAGTTGCTCAGTCGTGTCCGACTCTTTGCGACCCCATGGACTATAGCCTACCAGGCTCCTCTGTCCATGGGATTTTTCCAGGCAAGAGTACTGGAGTGGGTTGCCATTTCCTTCTCTAGGGGATCTTCCTGACCCAGGGATCGAACCTGGGTCTCCAGCATTGCAGACAGACGCTTTACTGTCTGAGCCAATAGCCAGTGTTTATTGAACACCTATTGCATGTCACACACTGTCACATATCGTTTCATACGCATTATTTAATTCAATGATAAGATGTTCTATGCATGGACCCGTGGCACATAGTAGGTGCTGCATCTTCTTTTATTCTGGAGGTATGTAAAGGAAAGGACAGGAGGGACATAGAACGTACAGCTTCCACAATCGACTGTCAGTTGCCTGGCCAGGGGATCATGCGGGTTGAGGCTGGAAATGGACTCCACCCTGACATTTCACCTCATGGGATGGAGAGTGGGCAGTGAGAGGTGAGGGGTGGGGCGCTGGCCTGGGAGACAGGGTGCTGAGTTTCTGAGCTCTTTCTGACATCTTTCATTGCAGGAAGTAGATATGATAAAATGTTGCCAAGAACAGATGAGAAAACTAGCTCAAAGGATTGATATCCAGATGCGGTAAGAGCTGTTTTCTCCTCCTCCTCTTGGAGTTTGTTTGGGGTATCCCAGGTTTCTAGGGGGCAAGACGGAAGGGTCCCCCATCTCCACGTGGTTCTTTTGATCAGTGGTGTGTTGGTAAGAGTTTAACAATCAGCTCTCCCCAGGAAAAGAGAGAAATCCTGATTTGTCACGTTTGTCAATTTCAGGGATGTAAATACTACCCCCATGGCTGATCTCAGTCTACCAATAGGATGCTACTCATTGATTTTCATGAGTCAGCACATCACTGGTGGTTCTTGTTGGCAGTGTGAGTCCTTTGGCAAAAGAAATTAGGTTCCCTGAGGGTCCTCTTAGCCTGTGGCTTCCCCGTGTGAGTCGTGAACTTTGGGATACATCCAAGAGTGAGTGGCATTGGCCATCAAGGTGAGGGGGCCTGGGAATCTCCAGAAGGGAGCTGATGGACGTCTTGAGCCATCATTCCTTTGAGTCTTCAAAGGAATCAGCTTTTTTTTTGTTGGAAGATTATGCACCTGGTGTCATGACAAGCCAGGAACCACCCCATCCCGAACCCCCCCAGCCCCCCTATAATTGAAGGGGAGGCTTGAGTTTTACAGGACTTGTGAGATTCATAGCTGAGCCCTTGGCACTCAGATCGCCTGGAGGTAGCAGCCTGGTTCTTGAGCTGGGCACTTGCAGGGCAGGCTGTTCTACTGGTTTCTCCATTCTTCATTTAGATGGGCTGGCAACCTTACCAGGACTGCCCCTTCCTGCTGTGTAGGGCAAGTGGGCAGCCTGTATGGGATGCTAAAGGGTCTGGGAGCTTATACTCAGGCTCTGGGAGCTTGGTACCCTGGTCCGCTGTATCCCCAGAAACAGCAGTCACCCCCACCTGATAAACACAGCAGCTCCCTGACCCCACTGAGGCTGTAAAAAGGGTGGCAGGGTTGGAGAGAATTGTCCAGGATAAAATGTCATCCAGGGCAATGTCGAAAAGCTACCTGCAGATCTAAGGGTGCAGTCAGGGACAGAGGAGTTGGGAAGACTCAGGGAGACCTCAGAGGTGGAGAAATGTCAAAATGAGATGCAAATACAGTGGTGACTGAGGTGGCAGTTGAATGGATGAAAGGAGAGTTGAATACCATATTTGTGCTTCTGTCCTGATTTCTGGCAGTTCATCTACTGCTTGGACTAAATTTGCTTAATATTCGTCTATAAATTAACTAACTTTTAAAAAAGGCTTCAGCAGTTGTATTTAGAACAGGAAAGTTTTAACAAAGAGAATTCTCTGGGCAGCAAATGTCTTTATTGGATTTTTCTTACCTTTATGTTTGTTGATGTTGTTGTTGAGTCGCTACGTTGTATCCGACTCTTATGAGATCCCATTGGACTGTAGCCCACCAGGCTCCTCTGTCCATGGAATTTCCCAGGTAAGAATTCTGGAGTGGGTTGCCATTTCTTTCTCCAGGGGATCTTCCTGACCCAGGGATTGAACCCGAGTCTCATACATCTCTTGCATTGGCAGGCAGATACTTTACTACAGAGTCACCTGGGAAGCCCTGCCCTTATGTTTATGATTGCCTATTTTTTTTTTTTCCCAGCAAAGGAGCATGCTTTTGCATTTGTGGTTGTCTTGGGGCTGTGACAAAATTCTGTGTCGGAGTGACAGGAGGCCTGTAGTTTGGGAAATGGGACAGTTTGAGCCGAAAAAGTGAACAAAATCCAAGACTTGAAACTGGGGAACTGGACCCTGGAAGAGAAATCTTGAAACTGGAGTGAGCAGAGGGCTGCTTGTGCAGGAAAACTAGAATGACCAGCGTGGTCTCCTTGACTGGGAGACATAGGATGAGAGAGACAGAGCGAGAGCTGGTGTCAGAGGGAGAGAGAGACAGAAAGAGAAAGACATGAAGCTGTAAACAGAGAGAGATGACGAGCAGAGAGACAGAGGGCCAGAGAGGGACATAGACATGCTGGACAAACAGAAAAATCAAGACTGAGAGAGCTGGAAAAGACAGACACGGAGAAAGAGCAAAAGAGAACAGGAGAGGCTGGGAGGGAAGCCGTCGAGGCAGTGCAAGTCTGGGGGAGATGAGAGCAGGTGGATGGGACTCTGCTCTTTGCCAGGATCAGAGGTCTGCTCACCCTGGAGAGAGTGACTTTGGGCAGCGGCTGACCTTGCGTGTCAGAGGATGCCTGTCATCTCAGAGGGTGGTGGCTCGAGCGGCCAGGGCAGCCCGGCTAACCAAGAACTGGCCGCAGCCCCCTCAAAGGGGCACAACTCAGTATGCCCTGACCCCGTGGGAAGGCTCTATCACTGACCCACCTGGGGCCACCCTGGCCCTGAGCAGGTGCTGGGCTGTGGACTCAAGGTTTTCTAAACGAGGCCTGAGGCCTGCATCTGGGCAGGGTTGAGTCCTCACCTTGCCAGATGCCCCAGCAAAGCAGAAAAGGCTTTCCTGACTGGGCAGGAGCCAAGTTCAGGCTTTTCCCGGTGGGCCGACGGTAGGACAAGCTTTGGCACTGGCCAGAATCTCCTACTGGGGGTGACGGGCTGCCCCCTCCTTCCCTGGGCCTCATTAGCTGGGGTCAGGAGCTGGACCGACTAACCCGTGAGTCTGAGGCCCCAGGTCCTCCTCTGATGCTCTGGTATGCGTCTCTCCTACATTCTGGTCTTTTTTTTTGTTTTTGTTTTTTAAATCTTTTGGCCTTGCCACGTGGCATGAAAGTGAAAGGGGCTTCTCTCGTGATGCAGATGGTAAAGAATCTGCCCATAATGCAGGAGACCTGGGTTCGATCCCTGGGTCGGGAAGATCCCCTGGAGAAGGGAATGGCTACCAACTCCAGTATTTTTGCCTGGCGAATTCCATGGACAGAGGAGCCTGGTGGGCTATAGTCCATGGGGTCACAAAGGTGCATGTGGGATCTTATTTCCCAGACTGGGGATCGGAACCCATGCCTTCTGCAGTGCAAGTATGGGTTTTAACCACTGGACCACCAAAGAAGTATCCCATTCTGGTCTGTCTTCACATTCTGGTTCATAGGGTAGGATGGGGCCCCATTTCTCCATGGCTTTGCCAATTCCAATGGCCCCAAGGGCCCCAGTAGGGCTCTTCCTGCCCCAACATGACTCTCGGTGCATCCTGATGGGGGGAGACCCAGCGTGAGGATTTAATTTATTTGCTCCTGACCTGTTTTTGAAGCCTTAGGTCAGCAAACTACAGTCGGAGGGCCAGAACTGGCCCACCATCTGTTTTTGTCAATAAAGTTTTATTGGAACCCAGCCATGACCATTCATTTACAGATTAGCTATGACTGTTTTCCTACATAGTTGAGCAGTTAGTTGCAACAGAGACCACATGACCCGCAAAACCTAAAATATATAGTATTTGACCCTTTACAATAAATGTTTACTCTCTCCTGTTCTAAGTGACAACAGGTCTGTTTGGACTGGGGGGATGGGAGGGAGAGTGGGAGGAGGCCCTGGGTGTGTGGTGGGGCCTTAAGGTGGGAAGAGGGCTGGAAGTTACTGGGGGTGGACAGAACATCCTCCTGGGGTCCAGAGACTCGGTTTCCAGCAGTGGCTCTGCACTGACCTCCCCTGTGACCCTGGGTGAGGGACTCTGGGTGGAAGCACAATCTAGGGACACGTCCTTGCCTCCTAGTGATAACCGAGATGCTCAGCATGCCCTGGAGAGGGACCTCGAGGACAAAAACTCGGCCGAGTTCATTGATGAGAAGTGCCTTAACCTACGGAACACGTCAGACTGCATCAGCTTCTTCCACGGGGTGGAGAAAATTGATGGCACGTAAGTACCGGGCTCTCAGTCCCCACCTGGCTGTGCCCGAGGGGAGCCACGAGGGGGCTTTGGGTCCACTCCTGCCAAGGAATGGAAAAGGGGCATCAGGCCCCAGTCAAGTGTGGAGCCGTGGGCTGAATGGGTCGTGGGTTGAATTCAGTTGCATGCCACAGAATCCGATTCTGGCTAAGCTATGATGGAATTTACTGGAAGGCTGTCAGGGAGCCTGAGGCTCCAGGGGAAGGCTGTAGGGGGAAGTTCTGGAAGCCTGAATGAGCTAATCGGCTTTGGTGTTGGAGCACCACTGTCTTGCCCACTTCACCAAGACCCAAGTTCCAGGAAGGGAGCACAGCTGATTGGCTTGTGAGGGTCCCACAGCCGCTGCTCTTGGGGTACCTGGGTTGGCAGGTGCATTGAACAAATTACAAGACAAGATGGCTTTAACCAGGAGGAGGAGGAACAAAAGCTTGGTTGGGAGAGCCGATTGATGCCTGCCCACTCTGGTTAAGTGTGAGTTCTGGGACTTCCAGGGCCTAAAATTCCATACTTTCAATGCAGGGGGTGAGGGTTCAGTCCCTGGATGGGGAACTAAGATCCCACATGCCTCACTGTGTAGCCAAAAATAATATAAAAAGCTTAAAAAAAAGAGTGGATTCTGGAGCCAGGTTGCCTGGTTTCAGATCCAGGCTTCAATTAACCCTCAGGACAAAGGACTTAATCTCTCCGGGCTCCATTTCCCCGCCTCTACCACTGGAATAAAAATAACATCCACCTCCCAGAGTTTCTGTGAGAGTGGAAATGTGGGCGTCTGAGGCACCGAGCACAGATCCTTGCGTCGGGAATGATGATGGCTAACATTTATTGAGCGCTTGCTGTGTGACCTGATTTTCTTGTCACAACAACCATAAAATAGGTGCCTCCTGTCTGCCTGGACTGCTGTGGGCATGTCCCAGCATCACGGAATTGCTTGAAAATGAAAGCGAGCTTTCCCCATTGGTAGTTTGAGGCCTGGGATAACGACGGATGGAGAGAGATGCTCTGGGTACACGCAGAGGATGGGGTCTCGGATTTCCTTCAAGAAAAAAACCCTCTAGCACATAGAATTGTGCTTTTCACATAGTCAGTGTGCAATAAATGTCTGTTGACTGAGAAAATGAATGAAAGGGAGGAGGGAGGGAGGGGAGAGAAGGAAGGGACCCTTGGCTCATGCTGGGGTCGCTTTCTGGATTGTATTAAACATGCGGCTATTGAAAGAACCCTTTGGGGTTTCCTGCAATGACAACTTCCAGGGGCCCTTCTCCTTGTCTGGGCAAATTTGACTTCCCCACGGCGGTGGCAAGGTGAACAAGGCCTTGAGGGGGGCCCAGTCCCCTCAGCCACAGCTGCCTATTTGGACAGGGAATCTGGAAGGTTCCCTTCCCAAGTAAATGTCTTCCTGGAAGCTGAGAGGCCAGGCTGGTTGGTGGAGACTGATTTCCATGCCCACGAGGGGTCTGCTATTTCAAGGAGTCTGCTATTCCAGTGACTCCAGCTGGAAAGCCAGAGCTGCCATTTGGGATGACTAACTGCTCCCTAGATGTGCTAACTCGAGGCTTTGTATATGGGTTTTTTTTTTTTTTGCCGCACCTGGCTGCACGTGGGATCCTAGTTCCCCAACCAGGGATCAAACCCAGGCCCCCCTGCATTGGTAGCATGGAGTCTTAACCACTGGACCACCAGGGAAGTCCCAGTGGGGTTTCTTAAGGCGAGGCCATGTCTCGGTAGGTCACAGCACGTTTGGAGTTTGCATTGCCGTAACTCTGTTCATGGAATTTCTCATCACCTTGGATGATGTGGATGAAGATGCTAGCCGTTGCCTTTTACCCGCTGTTTGCTATAGGCTGGGCACTGTGCTGAGCCCCTCCAGAGCATTTCGTGAAAAATAAACATTTATCAAGTGCTTTCTATTGTCAGGTGCCATGATAGGGGGTCTCACATTTAGTCAGTCAGCAGCCTCCAGGGAAGGCACCATTTTTATCCCCATTTCACAATGAGGAACCTGAGACTCAGAGACGTATAGTGACTGGTCCAAGCTCACACAGCAAGTGACAGAGCCTCAGTCTGAGTCACGTGGGACACTGGGACCCTGTTTTACCACCGTGCCTTCCTGCCTTCCCAGCAAAGCCTGCTGTGTCCTCCTGTTTTTAGAGGACACAGGCTCCAGAAAGCATGTCCCCCCCTCCTGAGGCACGCCACCCGTGAGGAGACAGGCTGCCGCGGCAAACCTCCCCAGGGAGAGTGTGAATAAGTGGGCTATTTTCCCTGTGGAGCTCAGCTGTCTGCTCCTGGGGAGGGGGGCTTTGCAGCTGCTGCCCTTGACTTTGATAGCATCCCACTGAACAGCAGCAGGTACCCTCAGAGTCCATCTGTGGGTGGTTCTTTGCTCTCTTTGGTGCCTCCTCCTTCCTCGATTGATGGTGAGTAGCTGTGTGACCTTGGGGAAGACACTTCACCTCTCTGAGCCTCAAGTCAGTGTTGGATGAAAGCTCTGGATCAGACTCAGTGGCCTCTCACATCTCTAGAAGCCGAGACCTCTCCAGAAGTTTGATTTTAACTCCTGCAAAAGCCAGACAAAACAAGCACATGTTGTATGCTTTTTAAAATATTTCTAGTCACCATGCAGTCTAAGTGCTTTAAAATGTCCTGAAAGAGCCTTCTATTTCAGATGATTGAATCTCTTTTTTCCTGCTGTCTGAGAATAAAAATCTGCTTTATTTTAAGAACTGGAGACTTCCCGGCTAGAAAAGACCTCAAAAATGTATCTAATCTGGTTTACCTGGGGACTGAAGTCAGCTCAAAGGAACATGTGTATGTGTCTCTCTTTCTCAAAGGCTTCCTGGAGGAGAAAACTCTTATTGCACGGATTTACATACTCAACCGGGAAGAACTTTCTCTTCCCTAAACTGAATCCCTTATGTGTCACCGCCTCCAAGAAGCCTTCCCAGCCTGCCTTTTCTAATGTAGCCTGAGCTCTCTTCATCCTTCCAGATCCATTCTCTAGCTGCCCTGGTGTGAGTCCGATAGAGGAGTTTGCCCTCTACAAACTGCCTTTCCTGGGTGTTTGCCATCTGGTTCCCAGCAGGGTTCAGCCAATAAGAGGGTCACCAGAAGGAGATGAAGGAGAAGGATGTTGAGGATTTATTCTCCATGGCTTCCTCTCTTTTCCTTTCACAGCTGGGGTGGTGACAACTTTGTGCACTCGCTAATCTATGAGCCCCTCCGTGTTCTCTGAGTATAAATTCCATCTATTTCCTTTTATGACCTAGACTGACACATAATGACCCACTCTACTTGTCTCTCTTCCTCATTCTGCTTCTAAATTCCTTCCCAGAACGTAACACCAGGTGTAAACATCTTATTAATTTATTGTCTATCTCCCTCCCCTGGAAATTCATCACCATGAGGACGAGGATGTCACCCGCTCTATCCCAGGTGACTGGAAAAAGTCTTGGCGTGTGGTAGGTGTTCAGAGAACATTTGCTGAGTGAATAAGTCAGTGCAAGTAGTGTGGCCACAGGCTCATCCCTGAATGGAAGGGGCCCTGCAGCCAGCAACATGCCTGATGTCCCCTTCTTGAATCTATGTTTTTGGTGGAGAAGGAGGGAAGGTTAAAGAAAAGAACCCATCCAGGGGATCTCTCCCCTCTTGCAATTCACCAAGTGCCCTTTGAGGAAGCCAGCCAGGCTGCAGTTGCTTTATCTGTAAATGAAGGGTTTGGATCAGCTCAGTGGCTCAGCTAGGGGTCATTGTTCCTCCTCCTCCAAGGAACATTTGGTAGTTAGTGTCTAGAGACATTTTGGCACCCCAATCCAGTACTCTTGCCTGGAAAATCCCATGGACAGAGGAGCCTGGTAGGCTGCAGTCTGTGGGGTCCTGAAGAGTCAGACACGACTGAGCGACTTCACTTTCACTTTTTACTTTCATGTATTGGAGAAGGAAATGGCAACCCACTCCAGTGTTCTTGCCTGGAGAATCCCAGGGATGGGGGAGCCTGGTGGGCTGCCGACTATGGGTTGCACAGAGTCGGACACGACTGACGCGACTTAGCAGCAGCAGCAGCAGAGACATTTTTGACTGTAACAGGGAGAAGAAGCATTACTCCCGGCATCTATCTAGTGGTTAGAGGCCAGGGATGCTATTAAACATCCTACAGAAGACAGCCCATCATCCCCACCCCAACAAAGAATTGCCTGCATGTGTACTAAGTCGCTGTGTCCAACTCTGTATGACCCTATGAACCGTAGCCTGCCAGGCTCCTGGGTCCATGGGATTCTTCAGGCAAAGATACTGGATTGGATTGCCATGCCCTCCTCCAGGGGATCTTCCCGACTCAGGGATTGAATCCGAGTCTCTTACGTCTACCTGCACTGGCAGGTGGGTTCTTTACCACTAGCGCCACGAGGGAAGCCCCAACAGAGAATTATCCTGACCCGAACGTCAGAAGCGCCAAGGCTGAGAAACCCCGGATGCAGGATCTCCAAGCCTGCCGCAGATCCCCCATCCTCCTCGCCCGGTAAATTCTCTCTCCTGCCTCTCCTAGGATCTCCGTACCAGAGACGTGGGCCAAGTTCAGTAACGACAACATCCGGCACTCGCAGAACATGAGGGCCAATTCCATCCGGCTGCGGGAGGAGGCGCAGAACCTCTTCGATGTGTTGGCAGACCAGCTGTGGAGGCAGTTCACCAACACCAACCTGGCCTTCAACGCTCGCATCGCGGAGGAGACTGACGTGAAAAACAAGCTGCAGACGCAGTTGGCTAAGGTAAGCGAGATGCCCGGGAGGACCGTCGTCCACGCTGCCAGGACCTCACCACGTGCCTCCCCTCCCCCACTCCTGGATCTCCGCGGCTTCTGGTTGCTGCTGCAATGGTCCACGGTTTATGAGCCTGTTCACCCAAAAGGGGGTGGAGGCTGTGAGCTTCCTGAGGAGACTCCAGCATCCTGTGGGTAACTCTTCCTTGCTCACTAGATGATGGAGCTTGGCCTAGCTGGCATAGCAGCACCCAAAGAGGCTGCTGATGGCCCCCAGGGTCCTTCAGTCTACCTGAGGGCGACGTGGCTGAGCGTGACCAGTGAGAATGGTTGTCAATGCCAGACCCCCAGGAAACAGGTCTGAGCTAATCTTAAGATCTTAAGAAATGTCACATCAACATCTTAAGAAATGTAACCTCTTGACCTTCAAAGACTTCAAGGGCACCCCCGTGGAGGGGTGGGGTGCTTTTTGAATTGGAGGAGCCACAAGGATAGCCTAATCCTGCCAGAATCCTCTGCTATTCCCTCACCGACAAGCCCCTTTCCTTACTGCTGCATCTGAACCATCATGCTGTTTCCCAACCCTGGGGGAAGCTCTGCTGCATGGAATCTATCCTCTCTGTTAAATTTAGAGCACCTACTGGGTACCAGATGCTGGGCTAGGGACTGGAATGAGAAGAGGAGCCACACGAACAGTCTCCTGGTACCCATCTTCAGGGGGCTTATGGTAGCTGTGGTGGGAAGCAGTGGTGGCTGCCAAATTTATACACAGTAAGGACTTAGGGATGACAATCTGGTTCGGGTGCGGGGGAGGCAGGGGACTAGCATTGAACCTGAACTTGCAAACACTACCCCTTTTTATTGTATATATGTTTGGTGAGGTTTAGTGGGCTGCAGCCAGGGTTTAATGGATATTATGGGGGCACTCTAAGGCCACCCACATAGGCCACCCTTTGGCGTGGAGTATGGAGTGCTATGCTTAGTCACTAAGTCATGTCTGACACTTTGTGACCCCATGGACTGTAGCCTGCCAGGCTCCTCTGTCCATGGAATTCTCCAGGCAAGAATACTTGAGTGGGTTGTCATGCCCTCCTCCAGGGGATCAAACCCAGGACTCCTGAATTGCAAGTGGATTCTTTACTGTCTGAGCCACCAGGGAAAGCCCAAGCATTCTGGACTGGATAGTCTATCCCTTCTCCAGGGGATCTTCCTGACCCAGGAATCGAACCAGGTTCTCCTGCCTTGCAGGCAGAGTCTTTACCAACTGAGCTACCAGGAAAGCCCAGTGTTAGTCGCTCAGTCGTGGGGTCACAAAGAGTCGCTCAGTGTTAGCCGACTCTTTGTGACCTCATGGACTGCAGCCCGCCAGGCTCCTCTATCCATGGGATTCTCCAGACAAGAATACTGGAGTGGGTAGCCATTCCCTTCTCCAGGGAATCTTCCTGACCCAGGAATTGAACCCAGGTCTCTGGCATTGGAGGCAGATTCTTTAGTTTGAGCCACCAGGGAAGCCCATAAAACAGAAGTTCCTCTAAATAATTGCAAGGTTGTAATAAGTGTTAGTGAGAGAAGAAGCAAGGAGATTTGCCAGAGATCTCCTGGGGTCCTTACTTCAGGTAGATCAGACAGGCAGTTGTCGCAGTTACATCAAGAGCAGGTGGATAGGGAGTTAGGCAGCCGAAGGACTGGGGTAGGGGCGAGTGTTCTCAAGATGATGCAGGTGGGATGAGTTTGGAGGGAGGGGAAGACACAGGAGGTCATGCGGATTCTTTCTTTCCTCCCTTCCTTTCTTCCTTCTTCCTTCCTTCCTTGAAAAGTCAGTCTATTATTGTGATAAAATATACATAACAAAGTATTTGCCATTGTCTTAGTTGCTTTGCGCTGCTATAACAAAAATACCATAGCCTGGGTGACTTATAAACAACAGAAATTTGTATCTCAGCCTTCTGAGGACTGAGAAGTCCAGGATCGAGGCCCCAGAAGGCATGGTGTTTGGTGGGAACTCGTTTCTTGGTTCTTGGATACTGTCCTCTGCCTGTGTCCTCACATGGCAGAGAGGTGTGGAGCTCCCTGACCTCTTTCAGAAGGGCCCTACTCCCATTCATCAGGCTGCTGCTGCTGCTAAGTTACTTCAATTGTGTCCGACTCTTAGCGATCCCATGGACTGCAGCCTACCAGGCTCCTCCGTCCATGGGATTTTCCAGGCAAGAGTACTGGAGTGGGTATTCATGAGGCTACTGCTGACCTAATCACCTCCCACAGACTACTCCACTTCCCAATACTGTCACAATGAGGGTTAGGTGTCAACATCTGAATCTGGGGGGACACAGACATTCGGTTCATAGCAACCATTATTAAGTGTATAGTTCCATCAAGTCCGGCTTTCCTGGTGGCTCAGATGGTAAAGAATCTGCCTGCCATGCAGGAGACCCGGGTTCAATCCCTGGGTCAGGAAGATTCCCTGGAGGAGGGCATGACAACCCATTCCAGTATTCTTGCCTGGATAATCCCTATGGACAGAGAAACCTGGTGGGCTACAGTCCATAGGGTTGCAGAGTCAGACACGACTCAGCGACTAATGCTTTCCGTCATGTTATGTATCTTCACATGATGCAAACATCACCACTGTCCATCTCTAGAACATTTGTCATCTTCCCAAAGTATAAAGAACCCTGTGTTTAAACTCTGTGTCCATTAAACCATGACTCCCCATCCCCCTCCCTCTCCCCTGGTGACCACCAATTCCACTTTCTGTCTCTATGAATTGACTAGGTACTTTAGCTAAGTAGAATCATATGGTATTTGTCCTTTTGTATCTGGCTTATTTCACTTAGCACAATGTCTTTAAGGTTCATCCGTGCTGTAGATTGCATCAGAGTATCCTTCATAAAGCTGAATGATATTACATGGATGTATATACGATTCATCCCTCGATGGATGCTTGAATGGCTTCTACTTTTGGGCCGTTTGTGCAAGTGATTTCTTTAATTTGGTGTTTCCTGTAGCGGATCAAATACAGTTCATCATCAGGTTTTACCACATGAGTCTGAGGCCTGGAGGTGACTTGGGATTAAGTTGGGTCACAGCGGCTGGTTTCTCACCTGTGAAACTGGGGGTCAGGATTCCTGTCTGATGCCGACAGTGTGAGGATTAGTGAGTTGATCTTTATGGATCCCTTAGAATGTGCTTGGTACACAGTAAACTCTCAATAGAGGTGTTTATTAATCTATTTAATTAATAAAATCAATGCATTATTGATAAAGAAAAAGGGATCTTTTGGGTGAGGGTAGGGAGCAAACATTTCCCCTTTCCGTGTATCTCCAGGGAAGTTTTCAAGGATTACTAACAGCCTCATCACTGCTGATCAGTTTTTGCCACCAAGTGGATTTTTATTAATCATCATTATTTAATTACCAGTTCCTTTGCAAACAAGCCAGTACTCATTCTTGCCTGGAAAATCCCATGGACGGAGGAGCCTGGTGGGCTACAGTCCACAGGGCTGCAAAGAGTCTCAGACATGACTGAGCAACTAAGCACACAACTATCTTTTTCTGTGCTGCACAGCAATTATTGACCCGGTGGTCATAGGAATTCACTTTGAAAGACCAGGTCTACACAGTTCCCTAAGCAGATTTTGAATGTCCCAGTGGTTCAGGGCTGTGTAGACAGCCTTAGCTGTCTACCATGATCATGGGGGTCTATCCCCTAGGCCAAACCCCAAGCCTTGGAACTTATCCTGGGTCCTCACACTCTGGGGCCTTGGGATGTCACCCAGTCGTACTGACCACTGCTTAACGAACCGTGGGTGGCCTCTTTGAGCTGAAGCAGTTGATGGTCACAGAGTGAGTTGCGGCCTTTGAGAACTGATAGCTCCTGAAAACCAGGCTCCCAGTGGGGGGCGTGGCTAGGGAAGGGGCGTGGCCAGAGGAGGGGCTTGTCTCTGGATTACCCAGTCCAAGGTGCCCTTTACAGGGAGACTCAACGTTGTGGGGCGAGAGGGGGTGGTGGGGAGGGTGGAAGATACAAGGACCTCGGGGGAGGGAGGAGGGGGGAGGGGAGGCAGTGGGGGAGAGGCGCTGCGGTCCCACAGCGCTTGTTCTGCAGTTGTGGGCGTGAGGTCCCGGCAGGGGAAATGACTGGGTGTGTAAGCAAGGACGCAGCATTAATAGCATGCAATCACATGGTGAGAAGGTATTTCCTCCTTCTTAACGTTTTGGCTGTGCTGGATTTTCACTGCAGCATGTGGGCTCTTCACTGGGGTGCACAGGCTTCTCTAGTTGTGGCACGGGCTTTGTTGCTCTGCCTCAGCACGTGGGATCTTAGTTCCCAGACCAGGGATGGAACCCATGTCCCCTCCATTAGAAGGCAGATTCCTAACCACTGGACCATCAGTGAAGTCCCCTTCAACCCTTGTGATGCTCTCAAGGGGAAATTCTCCATCGGATGCTAGAATGCCTTCCTCAGCTCTTTAACTCCAACTGATCTCCCTTTGAAGCAGAGGATGTGGACCTCAGGCTGAGACCTTTGGGCTGGCAGCTGTACCCAGAGTTTAAATCACACGCTTTTACTCTCATCTTGTTCGTACATTTTAATGGTTATTTCCTTTATGGCAGATGATGCCAATTTTCCACTGATAATAGTGATATAACGTTTTATTTTTAAACAGATACATTTTTTTTTAATTTTTAAAAAGACAATTGATTTTAAAAGATTATTAACCATGTTACAAATGGTGTGAAGGGATATGCCTATAGTGGTAAAGATGGTGGGTAAAAGCCTGACTCTTGTGTGCATAAGTCGCTTCAGTTGTGTCCAACTCTTTGCAACCTCATAGATTGTAGCCCACCAGACTCCTCTGTCCATTGGGTTTTCCAGGCAAGAATACTGGAGTGGGCTGCCTTGCCCTCCTCCAGGGGATCTTTTCAACCCAGGGATCGAACCCATGTCTCTTATGTCTCCTGTATTGGCAGGCGGGTTCTTTACCACTAGTGCTACCTGTGAAGCCCCTGACTCTTGGAGAACAGCAAAATAGACTTGGGTCTCAACTATTATTTTCTGTGCTGAAATCACCCATGTTACCTGGGGATTGCATCGAGATGCAGATCCTGACCGAGAAGGTCTGCAGTCGAGCCTGAGAATCTGCACTGTGAACAACCTCCGGGGTCCCCAGTGCTGCTGGTAAAAAGCAGGCAAGAGTGCAGATTGTAGAGCAAGTTGATCTTGACAGTTTTAAGCTGTCTGCTCTTCTCTCACCCCTTCCTCCTCCCTCTGTCTTCCAGACTCAAAAATATTGGGAGAACCAAATCTTTCCAAGAGGCAAGGCACAGTCATCCCATTCTAATCAGATTTTCTCTAATTGCATTTTACTTCCAAGCTTCTGAGCCAAGCCCAGCCGTTCTTCCCTGGAGGGATCCGGCTGGCTCA
>NW_011494865.1:993441-993661 GCF_000754665.1 Bison bison bison | reverse complement strand
CGCGCCGGCCCCCCCCGCCACACAGATCTTCCCAGGTTTATGCAGATGTATATGTCCCTCTGGGGCTTCTGCTGCCCCTCTGAGATGCATGCCCTTGAATCAAAATCTCATTTTCCATCTTGATTACTAATGTGGTGGAAGCGAATGATGTTAGGAGCTGGGGAGTCAGGATGAGGCAGAAGCTTAGCGTTGACTGGCTGTCAGAGAGAGGAATCGGATT
>NW_011494865.1:984941-993341 GCF_000754665.1 Bison bison bison | reverse complement strand
CCTGTAGCAAACAGAATGAGCCAGCTTTCAAGCTGGGAACTTTCCTGTTGGCTCTCCTTCACCTGGAGCCCCTTCCCCCATCTCAGTTAGTAGCTCTCACTTCCAGATGCTTCCAGAAGCTTCCAGGGCTCAATCCTGAATCTCAGAGTCCACCTGGATGCCGCTCTTTCTCTCCCACGCCCCCATCCTCTCCATCAGTAAATCCTGTTGGTTCAAATTTCAGAAGCTCATCACTACCCCTCCTCCTCTGCTTCCGCTCTGACCTGAGCCTCCATCATTTCTTGCCTGGACCATTGCTGAGGCCTCCTAAGTGCACTGCTTGCTTTTGATGTTGCCAACTAATGGGCTGGCAGCTTGTTGAGAGGGCATTCGGTTCTTCAATAGGCCGACTAGATTTACAGAGAGAAAAAGTTCAATTGCTTTAGATTCTTCAGGAAACCTTGAGAGTTTAACTGGAGAATACAGGTAACAGGCTGTCTCTGCCACCATCTTCACCTTGGCCAGGCCCCTCTGCACCACTGCTGTCATGGGAATTTCTCACCATGCCTTTGCAACCTCAGTGCCTCCCAAAATGCACGGTGCCTGATGAAGTCTAAGTAAATGAGGATGAAGTGGTTTTTCTTTTTTTTTTTTTAAGATTAAAAAAAAAAAATGTAGACCACTTTTAAAGTCTTCACTGAATGTGTTACAATATTGCTTCTGTTTTACGTTTTGATTTTTTGGTCATGAGGCATATGGAATCTTAGCTCCCTGACCAAGGATCAAACCCTCATCCCCTGCAAGAGAAAGTGAAATCTTAACCACTGGACCACCAGGGAAGTCCCTGGAGGGGATTTTAAATTAGAGGATAAATACTTGTAGTCCAGGGGTTAAACAAACTTGGCCCACATATTATTTGGACCCTCACGTTTTTCTTTTAACAGCTCTATTTTTACTTGACATGTAATTAACTGTTTATATTTCAAGTGTAGACTGTAAGAAGCGTTGACACACATATGTCATGAAGCTGCCACCTCAAGCAAAGTAGTGAACATACAAAAAGATTTCCTTGTGTCCCTTGTCATCTCTCCCTCCTGACCCGCCCCCCCCATTCCCAACACAACCACTGATCTGCTTTCTGTCACTACAGATTAGTTTGCATTTTCCAGAATAATTACATAAAGGGCACCATACTCTAGCCACTCTTTTTCATTAGGCTTTTTTCCATTCAGCATAGTTGAGATCCCTAGTTTGTTCCTTCTTATTCCTGAGTCTTACATGTCTTGAATGGATACTGTGTTGTACTGATAGGTACTATCCCTGGTATATATTGATACACCACAACAACCCTGATATTCATCAACAGCTCTCTTCTCCTCTTGCCCTCAGTCTTCCCCAGCATCAGGGTCTTTTCCACTGAGTAGGCTCTTCGCATCAGGTGGCCAAAGTACTGGAGCTGCAGCTTCAGAGTCAGTCTTTCAAATGAATATTCAGGGTTGATTTCCTTTAGGGTTGATTGGTTTGATCTCCTTGCTGTCCAAGGGACTCTCAAGAATCTTCTCCAACACCACACTTCCAAAGCATTAATTCTTTAGCGTTCAGCCTTTCTTATGGTCCAATTCTCACATCTGTACATGACTACTGGAAAAACCATAGCTTTGACTATACAGACCTTTGTCAGCAAAGTGATGTCTCTGCTTTTTAATTTTCCATCTAGGTTTGTCATAACTTTTCTTCCAAGTAGCAAGCGTTTTTTAATTTCATGGCTGCAGTCACTGTCTGAAGTGATTTTGGAGCCCAAGAAAATAAAATCTGCAACTCTTTCCATTTTTTCCCATCTTTTTCCACATCTGCTCTGTACATTGGAGGAAATGCAAGAAAGCAGCCAGGCCTGGAAAGGACTGTAGAGAACACAGGGGCTCTGAATTTTCACCTTGTAAGGTTTCTGCTTTCACTCTGAAGTTTCTTTGGGGTTTTGACTTCCAAAGGGTCATTCACACCAGCAGAACCTCTCCTCCCCTGGTAGGGTGTGGGGCAGTAGGGTGTGCGCTATCTACGGGGGTGAGGACCTGCAGTCACCATCTGAGGGCCCCAGTGCCTGCTGCCAGCCCCTCTATTTGTCCAACGAGGCTTGGACCCCATGGTGGAGTGGGAAACGCTTTTGTGCTTCGCAAGCAGTCGGATCCCTTCCAGCACCAGAGCCGGCAGCCAAGCTCCTGACAGCTCGTTTCCAAAACCAGCCAAGCACAAGTGCTGAGGAGCCGGGCTGCCTGCCCCTGTGCCTTGACGGATAGGCTGGTGAGGAGTGGACGGGCCAGGCCTTAAAGACCATCGTGTCTACTGAGCACGTTCTTGTTTCAGGTTCCCTCTGTCAGTCCTTCCAATAGTGTCGAGCAATGAGGCCTGATGTGACACTAGTCTGTCTCTGCCATCTCTCTTTTGTTTGGGAATCTCCCTTTCCAGGCAGACTTCAAGTCTCAGGCTGCGCTGACCGTTTGAAATTAAGGAATTAAGGTCAGGAAAATAAAATTTTCCCATCTTCTCTACCATGATGGGACCCTCTATCTATGGCAGGAGATACTCGCTTTCTACATATGTGAAAATTGCTCAGTTGTGTCTGACTCTTTGTGACCCCATGGACTATAGAGTCTATGGAATTCTCCAGGCCACAGTACTGGACTGGGTAGCCATTCCCTTCTCTGTGGAATCTTCCCAACCCAGGGATCGAACCCAGGTCTCCCTCATTGCAGGTGGATTCTTTATCAACTGAGCCACCAAGGAAGCCCAAGAATACTGGAGTGGGTAGCCTATCCCTTCTGCATTGAATCTTCCTGACCCAGGAAAAGAACCAGGGTCTCTTGCATTGTAGGTGAATTCTTTACCAGCTGAGTTACCAAGGAATCCCTTTCTACATATGGCAATACTATAAAGATGCCATTTCAAATACATTTGTTCAAAGCTGAAAAGGGCATTGATTTGAAGAAATAGATTAAATAACTAGGGGTTTTCCAGGTGGTGCAGTGGTAAAGAATCCACTTGCCAATGCAAGAGACACAAGAGATGCAGGTTGGATCCCTGGGTCGGGAAGATCCCCTGGAGGAGGGAATGGCAACCCACTCCATTATTCTTGCCTGGAGAATCCCCTGGACAGAGGAGCCTGGTGGGCTACAGCCCATGGGGTGGCACAGAGTCGGACACTACTGAGCCATTGAGCCCTTGTGGGTATGTAGATATGGCAGGGTAACCGTCAGGAAAAGCCCCGTGTGCAGTAGGTCTCTGCCTGATGCTCGCTTTAGTACCAGCAGGAATCAACGGTTCCCTGGTGTCATGTGGGCTCAGGTCTCATCACTGTTTTTTTGTGGGGTTGGGGGGTGTGTGCCTGAGGACACCCAGCATGAGGGGGTCCATGAGAGCTCAGATATAGGTGGCTCTGAGGGCTGTGCCAAATGGTGAGGTGATGGAGGGGGTGCCATGTCCACCAGTTATCTCACTGTGCCAAGTGAGAGAGATGCTGCTAGAATCAGGAAAACAGAGCCAAGGTCCAGAACTGGGAAGGTAGCCAACAAATGCAGAAAGCTGGAGGGACCAGACAGGAGAGTAGGGAGAAAATGAGCAAGGTCAGCTCAGCCAGGGCTGGAGCTGGGGACGCTACTAATGAGGGTGTTTTGAGCTCACTGATGCTCAGGGAATCTAGGACTGCACTTTGCAGTTGGTATTAGCCAATCATATGCTTTGACTGGAAGCCATGGGCAGGGCAATCCCTGAGATTGGTTACTGCTGAGACAAGAAGACAGTAAGATGCAGCCCAGAGGAGGCAGAGGGCTGCCTGGGTGCCTTCTGGGTATGGGTGTGTGCCAACAGTCTCCGAGTTTCTTCCAAGTTGTGACATCTCCCTCTTTGGGTCCTCAGCTCCTTGCCTTCTTGAGACCCACTGCCCAGCCTCACCTCCACTCCTGGCTTTCACATGGGCTTGCCTCCTGGTCCAGTCTCCCCTTCCATCTCCCCATGCTTCTCCCACACGTAAGCCCGCACAGTGCCGTGAAGATGGTTGGGTTCACTTCTGGCTCCAGCACTTCCTAACTACGTGGCCAAGGTCAGGTTGCCCTACCTCTCCGTGTCTCAGTCAAATGGGAGGAATAATGGTTGGCAAATGTTTGCTCTGGGAATAAGAGCATCCACGCTGGTCACTTCATAAGTGCTCAGTGACTATTAACTGTGAAAATGGTAAAACAAACAAACCACCCTGTGGTCTGATTTATAACCTGCGCTGACAGAGAGGGACAAGCAAACTGAAAAGAAATGGCCTCTGGGATCCAAAGACCAGAGTTGCATCTGGTAAACTAACTAACTCCTCTGAGTCTCAGTTTCCTAATCTCTGAGAGAGGAATAATCCTGTGAGAATGAAAACAAAAGATTGTTGTTGTTCAGTTGCTAAGTCGTGTCCAGCTCTTTGGGACCCCATGGACTACAGCACACCAGGCTTCCCTGTCCCTCACTGTCTCCGCGAGTTTGCCCAGGAAAAGATACAGCTGAGCAATTCTCAACACTCACATGTTGGAATTACCTGCATCTCTAGGGATTGTGACTTGATTGGTTGGGATGTAGCCTGGGCATCCAGCCTTTTAAACTCCCCAGCCAAGGTTGAGAATGAAAGGATCAGCATTCAGACCAGTGGTTCTCAAGGTGCGATCCTGAACCAACTGCATCAGTATCATCTGGGAACTTGTTAGAAGGAAGTGCACATCCTTGGGTCCCATCCTGGACATCCTGACTCAGAAACTCGGGTCCAGACATCAAAGTTTTCACCAGTGCTCCCAAGTGTGCCTGCCAGGTGCAAATGTGCAATAAGTATTTACTAATCCAATCCTCTCTCCCTGAGAGGTATTGGTTTAGCCAAAAAGTTCGTTAGCATCTTGCAGAAAATCCTGGATAAACTCTTTGGCTGACCCAGTATTTACTAAAAGCACACCCGGTGTGCTAGACTCTGAGTTAGGAGCATGGGGTCCAAGGGGCCTTGCCTATGGGCTTATGTTCTAGTTTGTTGTTTAGCCACTAAGTCATGTCCAACTCTTTTGCTACCCCAGAAATTGTAGCCTGCTGGGCTCCCCCATCCATGGAATTTCCCAGGCGAGAATACTGGCATAAGTTGTCATTTCCTTCTCCAGGGGAATCTTCCAGACCTAGGGATTGAACCTGTGTCTCCTGCATTTCCTGCATTGGCAAGTGGATTCTTTACCACTGTCCCCCCAGCGAAGCCCTATGTTCCAGTGGGACAGACCATTTTTTTTTTTTAAAGTAGGAACTTTCATGGTGGTCCAGTAGCTAGGACTTTGGGTTCCCAATGCAGGGGGCCTGGGTTCACTCCCGGAACTAGATCCCACATGCCAAAACTAAGAATTTGAGTACTGCAACTAAGACACAGTGAGGCCAAATAAATAGATAAATACTTTTTTAAATAAGCGAAAACCTCATTAATGAAAATTGTGATAAGCGTTAAGAAGATGCCTGAGGGCCTGAGATACTGGATGCCCGTGAATTTTCAGAGTCGTACAAGTGTCCTCTGTAGCAGGGAGCCTCCGCCCCTCCAGGACTTTCAGGACACCTGAACCCAGATGACCTCTGAGCAGCTGGGATGTGTACTGGCCTGGCATTGTCTGAAGGCAGCCTCTGGACAGAAACAACTGTGACTCGGGTTGACTCAACATCTCTCCTCGGAGTAGTAATTCTCACCCTGGCTGAATTTACTCCCCAGCGGCATTTGTCAACGTCTGGAGATATTTTGGTTGTTACAACTTGCCATGTGGAGGGGGAAGGGGGCAGCGTGCTCCTGACAGACACAAACAGTGGGTGGAATCCAGGGATGCTGCTAAACATGTCGATGCACAAAGCAGTCCACCCTCCCGACAACGAAGCCGGGGCCCCAGACATCAAGTGGGCCGAGTTTGCTCTGGCTCTTTCATGACTTGCATTTCTGGCCAAGTCCCTCTGGAGCCCTCCTCCACTAGCTCTTGCCCCTGGGCTCAGCTGCCGTTGAAAATCTTCCACCATTTGACCAGAAAAAGAATTCCAAGCTGCTTTCTGCCTTCCGAAGCTGGGGAAACTGCACTGAGTCAGGCATCTCCTTGGAAACCCCTTGGCTGCACGCAATTTGGAAAACAATAAATTTGCAAGGTTGCACAAAGCATGCAGAAGCCCAAAGCTGGCTGTAACTGCTAAATCCCCCTTTTTTCCCTTCACATCAAAAATAATTTCCCGGTCCTGGAGGCTTTGTCTGCTGTCACAAGATGCAGGCAGATGTTTTGAAATGACCAACACCACTGCCAAAAGCGTCCCCCCTTTCAAAGCCCTTGGGTGGATTTCTGTTCCAGCCGGGAACATCAGAGCACTTTTCCACTGAGCTGAGGTTGGTTTCGTCCTAGGCACGCCTAGCAAGGACGTACCTTGCCATTTGGGGCCAAAGACCATTTCCAGCCAGGACTTAATCGTTTCCCCAAGCCTGGGACTGGGGCTTGCCGTCACAAGGTCTGAATGTGGATGATCACCATCTAGTTTGTCATCCTATTGCAAGTAGAAGGTGAAAGAAAAAACTCTCCATCACAAGAGGCATATTAACCTCACTCCGTGCAGCTAGAGTTCTAAGTGCTTTTCTAACGTTAACTCATTTTCCCTCCTACAACCCCGTGTGTGTGGTGTGTGTGTGTGTGTGTGTGGTGTGTGTGTGTGGGTGTGTGTGGTGTGTGTGTTTGTGTGTGTGCACGCTCAGTCATGTCTAGCTCTTTGCAACCCCATGGACTAGAGCCCACCAGGGTCTCCTGTCCATGAAATTTCCCAGACAAGAATACTGGAGTGGGTTGCCAACAACCCTGTGAAGAAGGGATTACTTTTAGCCCCATTTTACAGATGAGGAAACCAAGGACAAATATTTTCCTAAAGCCCTTACCCAGTGCAGCTAGTAAATGGCAGAGTCAGGATTTGAATCTACGTGTTCTGCTCCAGAGTGTATTCTTTAAGTCAGTGTGAGCATCTTCCCTGCTCCCACCAACACAGCCTAACAACAACAACAACAACAATAATGTCTAGATCAGTGCCCTCCAATGGGACGATTTTACACCAGGGAACATCTGACAATGTTTGGAGACACTTTTGGTCGTTACGACTTGGGAGGGGCTGCTATTGGCACCCAGTGGGTAGAGACCAGGGATGCAGCTGAACACCCTGCAGCGCACAGGGAAGCACCACAGAATAACAGAATAACCCTGCCCCAAATATCAATAGCGCCAAGACCGAGAAGACTCGGTCTCCCGGCATTAAGGTTTGACTTTTTAAAAAGAACAAAGGAGGGAATTCCCTGGTGGTCCAGTGGCTAAGACTCTGCGCTCCCAATGCAGAGGGCCTGGTTTGATCCTTAGTGAGGGAACCAGATCCCACATGCTGTGTGCCACAAATAAGACCTGGCGTGGCCAAATAAATATTTTTTAAAAGAAAGGATAAAAGGTAGAAGATAGGTAGACATGGATGGATACATGGATGGATGGATGGATGGATGGATACGTAGGTGTATATATGGATGGATGGATGGATGGGTACATAGGTGGATATATGCATGGATGGATGGGCACATAAGTGGATATATGGATGGATGGGTGGATGGATGGATGGGTACGTAGGTGGATATATGAATGGATGGGTGGCTAGATAGAAAGTGCTGAGGTCTACAGAGTGCTTGTTAGGTGGCAGCCATTGTGCTTAGCAAAGGGTACCTAAATTAACCCTCACAGTCACCCTCTGAGGTAGACATTGTTATTATCTCCATTATACAGATGGGGAAACAGGCCCAGAGAGGTTTGGCCATTTGCCAAGCCCATGTGCTCAGTGGTGTGGTGCTGGCCTTTGAACAGCAGCCTTCTGATTTTAGGGGCTGGCACTTCCTCCCTCAGCTCACTCAGACCATTACGGTGCGCCACATTTTGCCCTTCGTGTCCTCTCGTGACCTTGTTCCCTCTGCGTCTCTCCATCTGGACTCGGTGTGGGCCCTCCTGCCTCTCAGTTCCTCACTGGCCATCTTCTTCCCAGCTTTGTGCCCTCTGCCCACCCTCCTAACGGCAGCCGGAGAGATCTGCCTCAAACAACAAACCCGACCATCTCCTTCTGCTTTAAAACTTTAACCGTGCATGTGGTCACCTCAGCATTTTGTTAAAATGGCGCAGCACTTTGGGAGGTCTGGGCTGGGGCCCGAGACTCTGCGTGTATGACGAGCACTCAGAGTCCAGCCATGCTGGTCTGCAGACCACCCCTTGAGTAGCAAAGCTGTTGGAGAAATTACTCTCTGAACGTGGGAAACCTCGAAGAAGCAGCAGCCTTGTGCGTGATGGGAGGCTTAGAGGGATCAGGACTTCCTCTGTGATGAGCTACAGCCTGCGT
>NW_011494865.1:983928-984841 GCF_000754665.1 Bison bison bison | reverse complement strand
TACAGCCTGCGTGCACGCTCCGTCATGTCTGACTCTTTGTGACCCCCACTGGTCTGTAGCCCGCCAGCCTCCTTGTTCATGGGATTCTCCAGGCAAGAATACTGGAGTGGGTTGCCATTCCCTTCTCCAGGGTATCTTCCTGACCCAAGGATCCATCCTGCATCTCCTGTATTGGCAGGTGGATTCCTTACCCATTGAGCCACCTGGGAAGCCCATCAAACTATCAGCCCTGGGGCCAAATCTGCCCCTCCCCTGACTGTTTTTGTAAATAAAGTTTTATTGGAACACAGATTCCCCCATACATTTCCGTATTGTCCGGGGTTACTTGTGCACTACCTTGGCTGAGTTGAGCTCAGAAACTCAGAAACTATATGTGACAGAAACTATATGTGACAGAAACTATACGTCTAAAACCGAAAATATCTACTTAGAGAAAAATGTGTCCACTGTCTACAGCATCTTCAAGGTCCTCCAGAAGGCTATGTACTGGGACTCCCAGCCATCTGAGGGGGGTTGACTCGAAGACTTAAAATCACAGACGCATACCTGCACATACACACATGTGCACACACACAGCCACACCTGCAGCTCTTAACAACAGCTCTCAGACTGCATCTCAGAGGACGTGGCTCCGGGCACACGGAGGTGATGGTGATGGATTAGAGCTTGAACTTGGTCCAGGAGCACTTTCAGTGCCCTAACCAGTAAGGGAGACAGGTCTTGAGTCCCCATTTGCTGGATAAGGAAATTGGGGCCCCCACAGCCCGGGGCTCTGAGTGAGGTAGGAGTTCCACAGCTGGTTTGTGTTAGGGCTTGGATGGGACCCCAGTCTCCTGACTTCCTGCCCAGGACTCTTACCTCCAAGACACCCTGCAAGGAGGCCCCCGTGTCTGGGAATCTGCCTGGAGCAGGG
>NW_011494865.1:972071-983770 GCF_000754665.1 Bison bison bison | reverse complement strand
GGGGGACTGACCCACCTTCTACCTTGAGCCGACCCTCCCTGAGCCGCATTCTAGAAGCTGAGAAAGAGGACACTCCTCCTCTGCTGCACAGGCAACCCCTGCCTTGACCCCTTACACCCTAATAAGTGGGTTGATGGAAGTTGAGCCCTGGACTGGACATCTGAGGGGACTGAAGTCACCTGCAGAGATAAACTCTAAGGTTCCTATTGTCTGACATTCAACAACAACAACAATTATCCCAAAGGAAAAACCTCCTAAGGGACTGAACACTGCAGGATGGGAGCTGGGTATAGGGTGGGCAGGAGGGACAGCCTCATGGCACGTGCCTGCACTGGACTAAGCATTTTATATACAGTATCTCATTTAATCTGCATGGTAACCTGGTGGGTGATTTGTTATTATTATTATGCGAACTTTATAGCATGATAATAAAAGCATGGGTTTCCCAGGTGACTCCATGGTAAAGAATCTGCCTGCCAAGCAGAAGATGGGGGTTCTGTCCCTGGGTTGGGAAGATCCCCTGGAGAAGGAAATGACAACCCACTACAGTATTCTGGGCTTCCCTGGTGGCTCAGTTGGTAAAGAATCCGCCTGCAATGTGGGAGACCTGGGTTCAATCCCTGGGTTGGGAAGATCTCCCAGAGAAGGGGACTGACTACCTACTCCAGCTTTCTGGCCTGGTCTCAAAGAGTCGGACACGACTGAGCAACTTTCACTTTCACTTCACGTTCACAGTATTCTTGCCTGGGAAATCCCATGGACAGAGGAGCCCTGTGGGTGTATAGTCCATGGGGTGGCAAGGTGTCGGACATGACTTAGCAACCAAACAACAACAACAACAAAAAGAACAAGTGTCCTGTACAATGTCTGGCCCCATAGATGGGGCTACTGAGTGAAGAGGCTCAGTGGATATTGAATACACGAATATATACGGCACAGATAGGGTAAGCGACCGGTTGAAGGGCACACAGTGGGGAAGAGCCGGAGCTGGTATTTGAACCTAGATCTGTGTGACTGCAGAGGGACTCAGTGAGCTGAAGGGACCTGCCTTCCTTGCCCCCTGTGCCTGGCACACGGGAGGCTTAGAACTACCCCTTTCTCAGTCTAGGGCCTGGGGACCCTCCTTCCCAACTGAGTTCCAGCTTTGGACCAAGGCTGCAGAGATTCCTCCCATGGGGTGAGCCCCTGGGCCAATCCCACAGCAGGCAGCCCTTCGCCCTGCCCCAGGAGGTTTCCCCAGCTCAGGGACTGGGGAGAAAGGCAGACAGGGAAGGAGGGCGAGAGCTCTTTAGCTGACCAAGGGAAGATGGAAGGAGGGGCACGATGGCTTTTCCCAGGGCGTGTTTGTGGGAGGAACACGCACACACAGGCACGGGCTTGCTTTGGGAAGAGCAGGACTTGGTGCCAAGGCTTTTCAAGTTACCACAAAGGAGTGTCACTGGCTTCGTGTGCCAGCAGTGAAGGGCTTTATATACTTGCTAAGGTTTCCAAGAGCTCCTTCTCCCAGGCCTGGCACAATGGACTCACCTCCACTCTGTGGAGTGGCTGTGATCCCCATTTTACTAGAAAGGCTCAGAGAGCCTAGGACACTTGCCTAAGGTCACCCAGCTTGGATGTGCTGGGGCTGGGATTTGGAGAGATTCAGGTTGTCTGGTGCCAATGTCTCTGCTTTCTACTTAAGCAAACACCTCATGGTGTGCATTGGTCCATCCAGGGAGGAAGTGTTCATTAAGCATCTACTAATTAGTCGGTGGGCTTCCCAGGTGGCACAGTGGTAAAGAATCTGCCTACCAATGCAGGAGACTTGGGTTCTATCCCTGAGTCAGGATACTTGGGTTCTATCCCTGAGATCCCCTGGAATAGGAAGTGCAACCCACTCCAGTATTCTTATCTGGAAAATTCCATGGGCAGAGGAGCCTGGCAGGCTGTAGTCCACAGGGTCGCAAATAGTTGGATGCCACTGAACGACTGAACAATTGGGCAATACATACAGCTTTTAGCAAAATGCCTGGCACCCTGTCAGCACTATTTTAAGTGTTAGGTGATATTATTACTATGTCCCGGGCACTGATTGGTTTAGGCAGTGGGAATTCAGCAGAGAGCAAAACAAAAATCCCTCCCCACATGGAGCTTACTCCCTGGTAGAGGATGATGGACAACATTAATGAATTGTTGTTCAGTTGCTCAGTCGTGCCCAACTCTTTGCGACCCCATGGACTGCAGCACGCCAGGCTTCCCTGTCCTTCACTATCTCCCAGAGTTTGCTCAAACTCATGTGCATTGAATCGGTGATGCCATTCAACCATCTCATCCTCTTTTGTCCCCTTTTCCTCCCACCTTCAATCTTTCCCAGCATTAGGGTCTTTTCCAGTGAGTAGGCTCTTTGGATCAAGTGGCCAAAGAACTGGAGCTTCAGCTTCATTATCAGTCCTTCCAATAAATATTCAGGGTTGATTTCCTTTAGGATTGACTGGTTTGATCTCCTTGCTGTCCAAGGGATTCTCAAGAGTCTTCTCCAACACCAGAGTTCAAAAGAATCAATTCTTTGGCTCTTAGCCTTCTTTATGGTCCAACTCTCACATGACTCATGGTCTAAATACGTACATGACTACTGGGAAAACCACAGCTTTGACTATATGGACCTTTGTCGGCAAAGCGTTATTTCTGCTTTTTAATACGCTGTCTAGGTCTGTCATAGCTTTTCTTCCGAGGAGCAAGCATCTTTTAATTTCATGGCTGCAGTCACCATCCACAGTGATTTTGGAGCCCAAGAAAATAAACTTGGGTTAATAAAATAAAGACTGTTTCCATTGTTTCCCCATCTATTTGCCATGAAGTGATGGGACAGGATGCCATGATCTTTGTGTTTCGAATGTTGACTTTTAAGCCAGCTCTTTCACTCTCCTCTTTTACCCTCATCAAGAGGCTCTTTAATGAATAAAGCACAGTATGTCAGAAGGTATAACGACTATAGAGAAAAGAAAGCAGAATTTGAACAATTGGGAGTGCTGGCCGGTTTGGGGGTTGTAAGTTTAAAGGAAATGATCAGAGAGAGGTCTTCTGGGCATTTTAGCCATAACCAGAAGGGCATGAGGGCATGAGCCATGTGGAGATCTGGGGAAGGAGCGTCCCTGGCAGCGGGAACAGTCTATGCAAAGGCCCTGTGGTGGGAGCATGCTGGGTTAGATGTGGATTGTGAGATGCACCAGCTCCATGGGCAGGTGGTGGGTGAGTGGGTAATTGAATGCCTCAAACACCTCTATCTTCTTCCCCCTGCAAAGGGTGGTGAAGGTGTTCGAGACGCTCATTCCGTGTGTGTGTGTGTGTGTGCGCGTGCGTGCCCACATGCATATTACAGGCGCCTTGGGTCTGAGTGATTCTGAGCTGCAGAGCATGTACAGACTTGCCCGGCAAGGCTGCCTGTGCTCTGAGCTTCCTGCCTGCCTGGGCTGGGGTCTGGATTGCCTAGGTGACCACAGTGCGGGACAAGGGCACAGCTCTGGGCTGAGCACCAGGATTTCCAATTGCTGACATCAAATTTCCCCCAGAAACTTGAAAACCCTGTGATGAAGCAGCCTCCTTTCCCCCAGGCCCCTTGCTGGAAACCCAAGCCCATGGTGCTCAGGTCACCCACATGCACAGCTCCAAAAATATTTTCAAGGGATGAAATTACTCCAGTGACTCCACTTGGAGTTTTCCTGCCAAGATGGACAGTCTTGAGTTGCACATCCAAGTCCTCAATCCATCTCCTTCCCCTTGGGACTCTTTAGCATTTGCACATCTCTATCACCTGCATCAGTGTTTCGTGACTCTGGCTGCACCTGTAGGGAGTTCCTAAAACCTTTTGACACCCACTGCATCCTGGGCCAATGAAATCTGAACCTCTGGTGGAGGGGGCAGACAGCTGCAGTTTAAAAAACTGTCCAGATAATGCTAATGGGCAAACAAATGCAAGAATTAACACCCATTACAATTAGATAGCATTTTGTCTTTAATAGAATTTCTCCCTTAGAAAAGTTATTTTAAAAGGAAACCTTAGCTCTGATAGGATTATGGGGATTTTTTCCTCCTCTTTTGATCCTGGGGAAGAGAGGTAAGTTTATCATACGTCTTGGCTCCTGGCACATGTGTTTGTACAAAGCCCTTGTTTATACCCTTTTATCCCTAAACTTCAAGGTAACTCCTATTCTCCCATAGATGACCTTGCCCTCAGGGACTATTTGAATGAATGAATGAATATGACCTCTTTAAAGAATGTTGACCTATTGATTTAAATGTTGTTCAGTCTCTCAGTGGTGTTTGATTCTTTGCAGCCCCATGGACTGCAGCACACCAGGCTCCTCTGTTCTTCACTATCTCCCAAAGTTTGCTCAAATTCATGTCCATTGAGTTGGTGATGCAACCTAACCACTCCTCCTCTGCCACCCGTTTAAATGTGTTCTTATAAAAAATGTGGATTGCCATTGCTTGTGCATGGATCTTTACTTTTCTCAAAAGGGATTGTATCAAATAGCTCAATCTGTCTCCCAGTTTCCTCACCTTGCATCGTTCCTATGGATGTGAGGTTAATCCATCTATGGGCTGCCAAAATCCTCCACCTGCTCATTTACTGTTTTTTACATGTCCGTCTCTGGTCACAGACAGCTGGGTGTTGCCAGCTCACTGAAGCTCCTTGACACGTATGTTCCAGAGTGGTCTTGGGCTCCTTCAGTGTATATAGTATAGACCAGGAGTGGACATGCTGGGATATGTGGATTACCCTCTCGGACTCCAAGTTCTTCTCCTTGGGGGACATCATGGAATTTGGGGTCTTGGGACCAGAGCTCAGTCTTGGCACCTTAGCTTCCTGCTAAGCCTGAAGGCCAAGGCTGTTCTGTCTCCAGCCCCTGCCTCTGGTCAGCCCACGTGGTCTCTGCCTCCTGTCCCTTGGGGGTCACATTCCTCAAACTTCTGGAAGCTGAGTCACTGCCTCCAGGGCTTTTGGAGGTGCACAGGTTGGCAGGACTGTGGTAGGCGTCAGGGGCTGCCCCCAAGAAGGAGTGTGTGTGTATCTTTTTTCTCCCTTCCATTGAAGAGGACCCTGGCTGTGAGTGATGGAGGCTGGACAGGAGATTTGGAGAAACATTTTCTCGGCAGAGTTTAGACCCGCCTGGGGAGGTTTGCCTTGGGTGTGAGTCATCAGTGGGTTCTAGAACAGCCAATTCTGGAAAACCCCTTCTGTTCTGGAAAATCCACAGGCAGGCCTGTTCAAGAAATGCTAGGGGGTGGGGTGGGGTGGGAAGGGGTGGTGGCATGGGGAAAAAGCAAGAGTCGGTTCCAGCTGCCCCACCACGCCGCCAAAAGCCAGCCCCGAGGAGGAGACGGGGGGCAAGTAGCTTCACAGTGCCCCTCAGCACCCTCCTTCACCGTCACCCTTCCTGATTTTACCTGCCTGCCCCTCCCCCACCCCCGCCCCGCCACCTGGGCTGTTACTCACTTTACATGTTTCATTCACGTGGTAAAATGTAATTATGTTATTCTATGGACGGAAAACCAACAGCGTTTGCCAGGAGTAGAGAGTAGCTTGGTCTCCCGGGTGGCACAAGTGGTAAAGAACCCGCCTGCCAATGCAGGAGACATAAGAGGTGTGGGTTTTGATCCTTGGGTCAGGAAGATCCCCTGGAAGAGGGCATGGCAACCCACTCCAGTGTTCTTGCCTGGAGAATGCCATAGACAGAGCCTAGTGGGCTACAGCCCATAGGGTCGCAAAGATTCTGACACTGAAGCGACTTAACGCACGCACGAGGTAGAAAGATACATATAACGAAAGCAGAGCAGAATGTTAACATGTAACTGGAGCCTGTTGCCTGCAGAAGTCTCTGGATCTCTCAGCTGCTCTTTGCCAATCAAGGGAGATGAGCAAGTGTTGGGAGGCTGTGCCAGGACAGACTGGCCTCATGCCCCTGGAAGTGGTCCTCAGGTTTGAAAAACAATTAGTAAGCTTTAGTTTTCCCTGGGAGCTGCTGTCTTCCTGCCTCACTGCTGGGCTCACATGAGAGTTCCCAGAAAACTGAAATGTACTGGATGCCTCCTAGTGATGGCATCTCCCACCAATATCCTGCACACTAAAGGCATTCAAATTTGTGTTGTTAACAGGGAGAGAGGAACTTGAACTTCTGTGATGGTAAAGATGGTCACTTCCCAGGTGATGCTACTAGTGGTAAAGAACCCAGCTGCCAATGCAGGAAACGTAAGAGACATGGGTTCAATCCTTGGATCAGGAAGACCCCCTGGAGGAGGGCATGACAACTCACTCCAATATTCTTGCCTGGAGAATCCCATGGACAGAGGAGCCTGGCGGGCTACAGTCCATAGGGTTGCAAAGAGTCAAACACGACTGAATCAACTTAGCACAGCACAAAGACGGTTGCAGTTGTAGTAAGGGCTTATGGGTGCTAAATGTGTGTGCGTGCTTAGTCACTTCAGTTGTGTCCAACTCTTTGCAACTCCATGCACTGCAGCCCACCAGACTCCTTTGTCCATGGGATTCTCCAGGCAAGAATACTGGAGTGGGTTGCCATGCCCTCCTCCAGGGGATCTTCCTGACCCAAGGATTGAACCCACATCTCCTGCATTGGCAGGCAGGTCCCTTACCACTAGCACCATCTGGTAAGCCCAGGTGCTTAATAAATCTTGCCTAAAGAAGTGGGCAAATAATCCACTAGAACAGGGGTCCCCAACCTCTAGGGGATCTAATGCTGGATGATCTGAGGTGGAACTGATGTAATAATAGTAGAAATAAAGTGCACAATAGATGTAATGCTCTTGAATCCTCCTGAAACCATACCCTGCCTCATTGGTCCATGGAAAGCCTGTCTTCCATGAAACTTTTCTCTGGTGCCAAAAGGTTGGGGACCACTGTACTAGAATGTAACTCCTTGAAGATGGTGTTTTCTACCTGTTCTGTGCACTGCTGTGTCCACTACCTACAACAGTGCTTAGCACCCAATAGGTGCCTCATCCACAGTTAAGTCAAAGAGTGAATCAGTGAATCCATAAATTAGTGAGTGAATGAAGAAATGAATGAGCATGTGAATGAATGTCTGCCCTTTCGCTAGAGTCAAGAGATAGGCCCTTTCATCATCAAAGAAAATCTACAGAAAATAAATGCTGGAGAGGGTGTAGATAAAAGGGAACCCTTCTACACTGTTGGTGGGAATGTAAATTGGTGCAGCCACTGCGGAAAAACAGTATGGAGGTTTTTCAAAAACCTAAAAATAGAGTTACCATATGATCCAACAATCCCATTCCTGGAGAAAACTCTAATTCAAAAAGATACATATACTCCAATGTTCATAGTGGCACTGTTCACAAAAGCCAAGACATGGAAATGACCTAAAGGTCCATGGGTAGATGAATGGGGAGAACATGTGGTATATAATGGAATGCTGGTGCTGCTAAGTCGCTTCGGTCATGTCCGACTCTGTGCGACCCCATAGATGGCAGCCCACCAGGCCCCACAGTCCCTGGGGTTCTCTAGGCAAGAACACTGGAGTGGGTTGCCATTTCCTTCTCCGATGCATGAAAGTGAAAAGTGAAAGGGAAGTCAGCTGCTCGGTTGTGCCCAACTCTTAGCGACCCCATGGACTGCAGCCTACCAGGCTCCTCTGTCCATGGGATTTTCCAGGAAAGAGTGCTGGAGTGGGGTGAATGGAATGCTACTCAGCCATAAAAAACAACGAAAGAATGCCATTTGCAGCAACATGGGTGGATCTAGAGAAGATTATCACACTAAGTGAAGTAAATCAGAAAGAGAAAGACAAATACCCTATGATGGCCCTTATACATGGAATCTAAACTATGATACAAGTCAACTTATTTACAAAACTGACTCACAGACACAGAAGACAAACTTATGGTTACCAAAGGGGGAAGGGGGTGGGAGGGATAAATGAGGAGTTTCGGATGAGCAGATACAGGCTTCCCTGGTGGCTCAGACAGTAAAAAATCTGCCTGCAGTGCAGGAGACCAGGTTCGATCTCTGGGTCAGGAAGATGCCCTGGAGGAGGGAATGGCTACCCACTCCAGTTTTCTTGCCTGGAGAATTCCGTGGACAGAGGAGCCTGGTGGGCTACAGTCCATGGGGTTGCAAAGAGTCGGACACCACTGAGCTACTAACACTTTCACTTTGGTGGTGTGAGTTGAAGGTCCACACACTTCTATATATAAAATAAACAACAAGGATCTCCTGTACAGCACAGGAAACTGTGTTCAGTGTCCTGTAATGAGGCATAATGGGGCTTCCCAGGTGGCTCAGTAGTAAAGAACCTGCCTGCCAAAACTCCTGCTTGGCAGGTGGATCCTTTACCACTGAGCCGCCTGGGTTGGAAGGCCTGGTTTTCTTCTCCAGTGTGTTGGGCATGCTCTCTGAGCTTTGCATACCTGCATATCCAAAGGGTAGGTTTCTGAGAAAAATCCCCTGGGCTTCTAAGGAGCTGTTCTCCCCACTCAGTGGGGTGTTTACCTTCCCATGCTGGGCACGGAACATTCTTATGGGATAGCGTTTAACCAGCCTCTGGTTAGCATTGCTCTGGTCTGGGTGGCCCTCTGAGGATCAGGTGAGGGGCCAGTCTCCCTCCTTGGTGGGATTTGAAAGAGGCAGTGTAGCACCCCCTCCTACCCCACCCTCAGATAACTCTGCCTCTGTCTCAGCCCAAGTAGGAAAAGGGAATCCTTTTGTTCTCTTGTAACAGAGATGTGTTCTCTTTGTAGGCTTTTTTTTTTTTTTTTTTCCGTAACGTAGGGCTTCCCAGGTGGCTCAATAGTAAAGAACCCACCTGCCATTGCAGGAGACACAGGAAACTCGGGTTTGATCCCTGGGTGGGGAAAATCCCCTGGAGGAAGGCATGGCAACCCATCCCAGTATTCTTGCCTGGAGGATCCATGGACAGAGGAGCCTGGCAGGCTACTGCCCATAGGGTCGCAAAGAGTTGGATGTGACTGAGTGACTAAGCCGCATGCAAATTCGTTATTGACCAGGGCATGCTGAGTGGTTTTTCCAGAAAGTAGTGCCTGTGGCCAGGGATTTTTATTTTGGCTGGTCAAAATTAATTCCTGTTATTTCACTAACACTCTGTGGGTTATTATATTCAGTAGTTTCCACTGTGTGTGTGCGCGCTAAGTCACTTCAGTCGAGTCCGACTCTTTACGATGCTATGGAATGTAGCCCACCAGGCTCCTCCGTCCATGGGATTTCCCAGGCAAGAGTACTGGAGTGGGCTGCCATGACCTCCTCCAGGGGATCTTATTGACCCAAGGACTGAATCTGTGTCTTTTGTGTCTCCTGCATTGGCAGGTGGGTTCGTTACCACTGTGCCACTTGAGAAGCCACACCTGTAAAGTCTTCTCCAGCACCATGAGTTTCATTTTCACTTTCCATTTCAGAATCCATCACTAAGATTTTTTGTCTTTTTTTTTTTTTGGTCTAATATTCACATCATCTGAATCAGAATTATAATCTGAAGAACTGTCATCTTCTAAGATACTGGTATATGTGTTGCTTAGACAATCAGAAAAAGTATCTGCATAAAATTCAATGAAAAATACTTCTTTACTCAAAATTTTGTAATGCATCACTTTTGAAAATTTTTGGTAATAAACTTGCATTTATAATATACATAGTTCAGTTCAGTCGCTCAGTCGTGTCTGACTCTTTGCAACCCCATGAATCGCAGCACGCCAGGCCTCCCTGTCCATCACCAACTCTCAGAGTTCACTCAGACTCACGTCCATCGAGTCAGTGATGCCATCCAGCCATCTCATCCTCTGTCATCCCCTCTCCTCCTGCCCCCAATCCCTCCCAGCATCAGGGTCTTTTCCAGTGAGTCAGTTCTTTGCATCAAGTGGCCAAAGTATTGGAGTTTCAGCTTCAGCATCAGTCCTTCTAATGAATATTCAGGACTGATTTCCTTTAGGATGGACTGGTTTAATCTCCTTGCAGTCCAAGGGACTCTCAGGAGTCTTCTCCAACACCACAGTTTAAAAGCATCAGTTGTTCGGCGCTCATGTCAAAGAGAAAAACAATATGATTATAAAGTCCCTAAAAGTGAGACAGGGTCTTAGACTTGCAGTCCCCACCGCATTCAGGAGCACTGGTATACTCACATGTAACAGTTCTCTGCATATTAAAATCTGTGACAGGACCGTATAAATTTCAGGGCACACTGGTCCAAAACTTCAGTGTGCATAAGGACCCTTGGGGAACTAACTAAAAATCTAGACTTCGAGGTCCCACCGTGATTCATTCGTTCATTCAATGGATGTTTATTGAGCTCCTACTATGAGCATAAGCATAATAAAATTCTACATACTGTCTCCTATTACTGACGATCCTTCGGCTCTACCATCTCCCACCTCCTGTGCTTCCTCGAGTCAGTAATTCTTCTTGCCTGTTCACTTGATGCCAGCCCCTGTATGGCAGCTTACTGTAGTACTGTAGTTTCAAGGTACTGTACTGTAAGAGTAAAAATGTTTTATTTATTTTTTTATCTATTATTTGTGTGAAAAGTATTATAAACCTATTATAGTACAGTACTGTATCACCAATTGTGTTAATTGGGTATCTAGGCTAACCTTGTTGGACGTAGGAACAAATTGGACTTACTGTACTAAAAATGCTTTGCTGTTGATCTGAAATTCGCATGTAACTGGGTGTACGGTATTTTATCTGACAGCCCTCACTCTGCACTAAGCTCTGTGCCTGGCGATGGGTGGAGGGGATGCAGCAATGGATAAAGCAAAGCACCTGACCTCTTAGAGCTCACATGCTAGGGAGGGAGACAGACAAGCCCATAGATTAATTGAAGGAAGGGTGTTGAGGGACACTGTGGCGGGGTACCATTCCAGGCTTGTCCAGAACAGAGCACACGTCACCTCGTTATTTGTTGTTGCCAAGTTGCTGAGTCGTGTCCAACTCCTTTGCGACCCCAGGGACTATAGCCCACGAGGCTCCTCTGTCCAGGGGACTTCCCAGTCAAGAATACTGGAGTGGGTTGACAATACCTCCCCATTGGGCCCTGACAAGTCTGGGAGGGGTGTCAGCTCAGTCCACCTCTAAAGAACTTTCTCTCAGGTGAGGGGCACCATGAAAACTAGAACTGCTCATACATAGATCTAGAGCTGCCGGAGATGACAGAGAAGAGAACGGACGTTTTATACACGGTGGCGTGTCATACCTTTAGTACACTCAGTTCTGGGGGGCACTTATGGTTGGTTAAGTGCAAGTTCTTCCCTGGTGGCTCAGTTGGTAAAGTTGGCCTGCAATGCTGGAGACCTAGGTTCGATCCCTGGGTTGGGAAGATTCCCCTGGAGGAGGGCATGGCAACCCCCTTTAGTATTCTTGCCTGGAGAATCCCCATGGACAGAGGAGCCTGGCGGGTTGCGATCTACGGGGTGGCAAAGAGTCAGGCACCACCGAGCGACTAAGCACACAAATACAAGTTCAGGTTCCTTCTGATACCGCAAATGTTCCCCGCAGACGCTGCAGGAGATCTTCCAGACGGAGAACACCATCATGCTGCTGGAAAGGTCCATCATGGCCAAGGAGTGCCCGCTGAAGGTGGCACAGACGAGGCTGGAGTGCCGGACCCGGCGCCCCAACGTGGAGCTGTGCAGGGACAGCCCCCAGTTCAAGTGAGTAGCGGGGTGGGGGTCAGGGGCCG
>NW_011494865.1:954895-971971 GCF_000754665.1 Bison bison bison | reverse complement strand
GGCAGGGGAGGGGCAGGTTTCAGGAACTGGGAAATGGACCCTCCACCCATCAGGAGACCGGGGTCTACGACTCCACAGCGCACTGGGGGCCTGGGGCTCTGAGGATGCCCTTGGCAGTCTCCCCACCAATGGAGGCCACCCCTTTGCGCTGCCGCCTTCTCATCTAAATGAGGACGGTTTTGTAGGCCTGTTCTGCTGCGGGAACTCTCCAAGCCAATGAGAAGCTGCCGCCCAGCCTGGAGGCGTGGTCCTTGCCCTTTGATCGCTCCAACCGCCCCCCACCCGCCCCTCCGCGCCCCCAATCCCCGCCCCGTCTCTCCAGGCTCATGTGAAACAGATGCCCAGCCCACACCTCACCCATCCTCCAGCGCCCTTTCTGTGAAATTCTCACCTGCAAGCCCTTGCTGCTAAGTCACTTCAGTCGTGTCCGACTCTGTGCGATCTCATAGACGGCAGCCCACCAGGCTCCCCCGTCCCTGGGATTCTCCAGGCAAGAACACTGGAGTGGGTTGCCATTTCCTTCTCCAATGCATGAAAGTGAAAAGTGAAAGTGAAGTCGCGCAGTCCTGTCCGGCTCTTCGCGACCCCATGGATTGCAGCCTACCAGGCTCCTCCGTCCATGGGATTTTTCAGGCAAGAGTACTGGAGTGGGGTGCCATCGCCTTGGAACAGCCCAATCCTGCCCGTCCCACTTAGCTAAGGAGGAACTGCTTCTTTTGACGGGAGAGTGGCACAAAGCTCACTGCAGGCCCAGAAACAGGGTTTTTGGAGTCTAGGGGTGGGGGTTTGGGATGGCACGATGATCAGGCAAGGAAGGAAATGGCCACTGGACTTGGGGAGTGTTTTTCCTGTGACCTGCTGTGTGACTTGGGGCTGGTCGCTTGGCTGCTCTGTCCCCTCCAAGCTCAGGACACTGTCTTCATTCTCTGTGGCCATGTGACAGGCTTCCCCCACAACTCAGTGGCTCGTCTTCCTTCTGAGCTGAGATAATGAGGCAAACAGAGCTGGAGGAGAAAGAGGAGGAAGAAAAATATTCAGAGAGAAAATGCTGAGTGGTGCCGTGCGCTGAGGTTTCTACAGCCTTGGTCACTGCCTGGGAATAAAATTCAGGTTCTTATTTGCACAAACTGCATATCAAGTGGTCAGAAGCTATGTGTGGCTGGAGGCGTGGAATGGACTGTCTCCATCGCTGCTGAAAATTCTGCTGGACAGCGCTGGCTGAGAGAGCCTTAAGGAAAGAAGTGTCTCCAGGCTGCTGCTGTCACCTCTCTCTAGCTCAGGCTTGTCACTGGGAAGCACCCTGATATCAACCCGGGTCCTCCCAGCAGCGTGTCCTCCAGTTCTGAGCACTGTCTCTCCCCCAACCTCCAGGTGGGTCCCAGCCCCACAACCAACCCACCATCACAGCTCACCAGGTGTATTCATGACCCAAGGCTGCTGTGACAAATGACCACAAGCTGGGTGGCTTAAAACAACAGGATTTCTCCTCTGAAACTTGCAAAGGCCATACCTCAGAAATCAGAGTATCGGCAGGGTTGATTCTCTCTGGGGGTTCTGAGAGTGCGTCTTCACCCGGCCCCTCTCCTGGCTCCTGGTGGTGGCTGGCAGCCCTTGGCTTGTAGCTGCATCATTGCATCTGCCTCCATCTTCACATGGCCTTCCTTCCTGTGTGTGTCTGTGTTTCAAATCTCCCCCTCCTTTCTCTCATAAGGAGATCAGTCATTGGATTTAGGGTCCATCCCTGGTGGCTCAGACAGTAAATAATCTTCCTGTAATGGGGGAGATCCGGGTTTGATCCCTGGGTGGGGAAGATCCCCTGGAGGAGGGCAGGTAAACCCATTCCAGTATTCTGGGAGAATCCCATGGACAGAGGAGCCTGGCAGGCTACAGTCCATGGGGTCACACAGAGTCAGACAGGACTGACTGACTGAGCACAGCACACTTAATGGAGGATAATTTCATCTCAAGATGCTTAACTGAATTCCATCCACAAAAATCCTTCTTCCAAAAAGCATCACATCACAGGTACTGGGGTTCAGACGTGGTGTCTGGTATCTTTCACTCAGCATCATGTCTTCAAGGTCCATCCATGTTGTGGTACATATCAGCACTTCATTCCTTTTCATTCAGTTCAGTTCAGTTCGGTTCAGTCACTCAGTCATGCCCAGCTCTTTGCGACCCCATGAACTGCACCACGCCAGGCTTCCCTGTCCATTACCAGCTCCCAGAGCTTGCTCAAACTCACGTCCATCAAGTCAGTGATGCCCTCCAACCATCTTGTCCTCTGTTGTCCCCTTCTCCTGCCTTCAATCTTCCCAGCATCAGAGTCTTTTCCAATAAGTCCGTTCTTTGCATTCCTTTTCATTACATCTGAATAATATCCTCATGTGGGGACAGAGCATATTTTGTGCATCCATTCATCTTTCGATGGACATTTGGGTTGTTTTGACCTTTTGACTCTTGTTATTTGTGCCGCGGGCTTCCCTGATGGCTCAGACGGTAAAGGATTTGCCTGAAATGCAGGAGACTGGATTCAATCCCTGGGTAGGGAAGATACCCTGAAGAAGGGAATAGCTACCTACACCAGTATTCTTGCCTGGAGAATTCCATGGACAGAGGAGCCTGGCCGGCTATAGTGCATGCAGTTGCAAGAGTCAGACACAACTGAGGAGCTAACACTTTCACTGGCTTTTCATTCGTGCCACACGAGTATTTGTGCAAGGATTTGAGTGTCTGTTTATACTTCCCTGGTAGCTTAGCTGGTAAAGAATCTGCCTGCTGTTCAGGAGACCCTGGTTCGATTCCTGGGTTGGGGAGATCCCCTGGAGAAGGGATAGGCTACCCACTTCTGTATTCTTGGGTTTCTCTGGTGGCTCAGCTGGTAAAGAATCCGCCTGCAATGTGGGAGACCTGGGTTGGAAGATCCCCTGGAGAAGGGAAAGGCTACCCACTCTAGTATTCTGGCCTGGAGAACTCCATGAACTGTATAGTCCATGGGGTTGCCAAGAGTCGGACATGACTGAGCGGCTTGCACTTCACTTCACTTTTGGTTCTTGTGGGTCCTGTCTTGAGTCTGTGCTTAAGTGAGGAAACACCGGCTTGTTTTCCTGAACACCCCGTCTGTGTCTCGCTTTGTGCTCACCGTCCTCAGCAACTCTACAGGGTGTTCACCCACCTACCTGCCCGCCTCTGTCTTTCCTGCTGGCTGAGCCCCACCCACCTGGCTCTCTGAGTTCCCCAGCGCCTGGCACATGGGAGAGGCACATATGGCCTCCGGCTGGCCGAACCCAACTTCCCCTCTGCTCTCTCCCAGGCTGGTGAACGAGGTGTTCACCATCGACGACACCCTGCAGACCCTCAAGCTGAGGCTGCGGGAGACCCGGGACACACTGCAGCTGTTGGTCATGACCAAGTGCCGGCTGGAGCACGAACTGGCCATCAAGGCCAACACCCTGTGCATTGACAAGGAGAAGTGCATGGCGATGAGGAAGACCTTCCCCAGCACCCCGTGCATGGGCATCTGCCCTTGAGCCTGCCCCTCCCTCCACCCCCACCCCGCCCCGCTCCACGCACGCTCCTTACATAACATAGAATTTGCAAAGGCAGAAAAACAAAAATAAAAGAAAGTGTCATTTTTCTCCCTTTCCTCCTATCATGAAAAAAAAAATAATATGTATATATATATGTAAAGAGCCAAAATAAATGTGCCCAAACCAGAGACCTGGGAGCTTGTTCCTTGCTGCGGAACCGGCCTCTCGATGGATCCCAGGGTGGAGACATGCTGTTACCCATCGGGGACCGAATGTTGTGATGTTGTCAGCCTCCCCAGGAACGGAAGAGGCTGCATTTTTAAAAACCTGTTTGTCTGTTAAGGAGCACAGCATAGACCATGGTGTCCAAAGACTAGACATCGGAGCTAGGAGTCCCGAGGCCAGCTGTGACTTAGGAGCTGAGGGGCCTTGTACAAGTTCCCAGACTGAGCTTGTTTCTATAAAACAAGGTTGGTCCAAGGTTGAGGTGACTGTCAGCCATGTGGGGCGGTGCAAAAGAAATTAGGAACTGGAGCCAGAAGTCCTGGGTTTGAATCCTGCCCTTAATAGACAAATTTACTTATTTATTTACTTTTATTTTGTAATAGAGTATTGTTACAGTATAATTGACTTCCCTGGTGGTTCAGATGGTAAAGCATCTGCCTACAATGCAGGAAGCCTGGATTCAATCCCTGGGTTGGGAAGATCTCCTGGAGAAGGAAATGGCAGCCCACTCCAGTACTCTTGCCTGGAAAATCCCATGGAGGGAGGAGCCTGGTAGGCTACAGTCCATGGGGTCTCAAAGAGTCAGACACGACTGAGCGACTTCACTTTCACTGTATAATTATCTATAATCCATTACATTATTGTTATAGAGTATTGTTGTTGTTGGGGGCTCCCCTGGTGGCTCAGATGGTAAAGAATCTACGTGCAGTGCAGGAGACCTGGGTTCAAGCCCTGGGTCAGGAAGATTCCCTGGAGAAGGGAATGGCAACCCACTCCAGTATTCTTGCCTGGAGAATTCCCTGGACAGAGGAAGATGGGCTACAGTCCATGGAATTGCAAAGTCACTAAGTTGTGTCTGACTCTTTGAGACCCCGTGGACTGTAGCCCACCAGGCTCCCCTGTCCATGGGACTTCCCAGGCAAGATTACTGGAATGGGTTGTCATTTCCTTCTCCAGACATCGAACCCAGGTCTCCTGCTTGGCAGGCAGATTCTTTACCACTGAGCCAACTAACTATACTTCAAGTCAAAAAAAAAAGTGCAGAATAAGATGGCATTGAAACTGCTGGTTTCTTATTTGTTTATATTTAATCATCTAAGTGAACATGTGTTCCTCTTTAATCAGGAGGAAATGCTTTTTTAAATAGACTTTTAAATTGTGCAATATGTTTAGGTTCTTAGAAAAGTCGCAAAGACAAGGTGGAGAATTTCCATGTACCCTTCACCCATCGCCCTCTAATAACTGTTGGAACTGTTTGTTATGGTTCATTTGTTAAAACTAAGAAGTAACATTAGTGTATTACTATTAACTAAACTCCAGAATTTGTTTTTCCTGTTTGCCTTTATCTGTTCTAAGATCCAATCCAGGGTATATTACACTGTACTTCGTTATCAGCTCTCTTCTGTTGATGGCCGTATCTCCATCTTTCCTTGTTTTTCATGATCTTGACAGTTTTGAAGAGTCCTTCTATTTGTTGGTATTTGAAGGTATTTGTTAAATGTCCCTGAACGTGGGTTTGTCTGATGCTTTTCTTGTGATTAGTCTGGGGTTACAGATTTGGCAGGGAAGACCAGGGATGCAGTATCTTTCTCATTCCTTCCTGTAAAGGCATTCATGATGTCTGCGTGACATCCCTGTAGAGGTTAAACTGGTCATGCGGTTAAGGGGGCATCTGCCAAACTTCTCCTCTATGCCCGTTACTGCTCATCCCTTTCCATATTCCACTCTTTAAAAGTGTGTCGTTAAGTCCAGCTTACACCCAAGGTGGGGTGGGATAAAGCTCCATCTCTGGGAGATGTATGTATGTACATGTATTATTTGTAATATATGTATGTACATGTATCATTTGTAATTCTTCTCTAGGAAAAGTATCTTCACTGTTATTTATTCTATCATTTATTTATGTCAATATTACTCATGGATATATATTTTACACTCTGGGCTATAATCCAATACTACATTATTTATTGTGTTGCTCAAATTGTTCCAGCTTTGAGCGTTGGGAGTTCTTTGGGTTGGATCCTACGTCCTGTGGTTCCTATGTCCCTTTGACAGCCCCCGTCCTGTTGTTTTTTGAGCACTTCCTTACTTCCTGGCCCTATAAGATGCTCCAGGCTCATTTCAAATTTTTCTGCTCCAGTCCCAGAATCAGCCATTTCTCCAAGGAACCCTGTTTCCTTTTACTGGAGAATGGTATTTAGAAACCCAAAGTCTGGGTGCTCGGTGCGCTATTAGGATTTTTTTTCAATTTTTCTTACTATGATAAAATCCATGTGATGTAAAATTTATCTTAACCTAAAAATAACCTAAAAGTAGTTGTACAATTCATTGGTAACAAATAACATTCATAATACTGTGTGGAAAATTCTTAAAGAGATGGGAATACCAGACCACGTGACCTGCCTCCTGAGAAATCTGCATGTAGGTCAAGAAGCAACAGTTAGAACTGGACATGGAACAACAGACTGGTTCCAAATAGGGAAAGGAGTACGTCAAGGCTGTATATTGTCACCCTGCTTATTTAACTTCTATGCAGAGTACATCATGAGAAATGCTGGGCTGATGAAGCACAAACTGGAATCAAGATTGCCGGGAGAAATATCAATAACCTCAGATATGCAGATGACACCACCCTTATGGCAGAAAGTGAAGAAGAACTAAAGAGCCTCTTGATGAAAGAGGAGAATGAAAAACTTGGCTTAAAACTCAACATTCAGAAAACTAAGATCATGACGTCTGGTCCCATCACTTCATGGTAAATAGATGGGGAAACAAAGGAAACAGTGACAGACTTTATTTTTGGGGCTCCAAAATCACTGCAGATGGTGACTGCAGCCATGAAATTAAAAGACTCTTGCTCCTTGGAAGAAAATTTATGACCAACCTAGACAGCATATTGGAGAAGGCAATGGTACCCCACTCCAGTACTCTTGCCTGGAAAATCCCATGGACGGGGGAGCCTGGTGGGCTGCAGTCCATGGGGTCGCTAAGAGTCGGACACGACTGAGCGACTTCACTTTCACTTTTCACTTTCATGCATTGGAGAAGGAAATGGCAACCCACTCCAGTGTTCTTGCCTGGAGAATCCCAGGAACAGGGGAGCCTGGTGGGCTGCCGTCTATGGGGTCGCACAGAGTCGGACACTACTGAAGTGACTTAGCAGCAGCAGACAGCATATTAAAAAGCAGAGACATTACTTTGCCAACAAAGGTCCATCTAGTCAAAACTATGGTTTTTCCAGTAGTCATGTATGGATGTGAGAGTTGGACTATAAAGAAAGCTGAGCACCGAAGAATCGATTCTTTTGAACTGTGGTGTTGGAGAAGACTCTTTGAGAGTCCCTTGGACTGCAAGGAGAGCCAGCCAGTCCATCTTAAAGGAAACCAGTCCTGAATACTCATTGGAAGGACTGATGCTGAAGCTGAAACTCTAATACTTTGGCCACCTTATGTGAAGAACTGACTCACTGGAAAAGACCATGATGCTGGGAAAGGTTGAAGGTGGGAGAAGAAGGGGATGACAGAGGATGAGATGGTTGGATGGCATCACTGACTCAATGGACTTGAGTTTGAGTAAAGTCCAGGAGTTGGTGATGGACAAGGAGGCCTGGCGTGCTACAGTCCATGGGGTCGCAAAGAGTTGGACACAGCTAAGCGACTGAACTGAACTAAACTGAGCTATCACCACCATCCATCTCCATAATTCTTTTTATCTTATAAAACTAAAAGTCTGTATCCATTAAACAGTAACTCTCCCTAATTCCCCTTGCCAACCCATTCTACTTCTGTCTCTATGATTTTGACTACTCTAAGTAACTCTTATATATAAGTGGAACTACACAGTATTTGTCTTTTTGTGACTGGCTCATTTCACTTAGCATAATGTCCTCAAGGTTCACCCAGGTTGTGGTATATTGCAAAACTTCTTCCATTTTTAAATCTAAACAATATTCCCTTGTACTGAATTTTGCTTATCCATTCACCTATCAATGGACCCTTGGTTTGCTTCCATGTTTTAGCTATTATGAATAATGCTTCAGTGAACACAGATATACAAATATCTCTTTGAGACTCTACTTTCAATTATTTTGAGTATATACTCAGAATAGGAATTGTTAGATAACACAATTCTATTTTTAATTTTTTGAAGAGCCATCATACTAGTCCCACTAACAAGGGCTGGTGGGACTATCCTTGTCAAAACTTATTTTCTGTTTTTTTTTTTTTTTAAATATTAGCCATCTTAATGGGAGTGAGATGGTATCTGTGAGATTTGTTTGATTTGCATTTCCCTAATGATACTGGATGTGCTCATCATTAGGAATTTTTTTAAAATAAGAAAATAAAAAGATCATTGGGTTTAGTGCCCAGGGGTCTTTGGATGAACTGTGAGAAAAGGTGTTTTGGCAGAGCAACGGGGTCAGAAAGTGAAGTGGAGAGAACTGGGGACACCCTGAGCTTTTAGTCAGCTCTGCACCCCAGTTGCTGTAAAAGTGGGTGTTCCATAAATAGTTTATTGTATTTGCATGCTCAGTCACTCAGTCATGTTTGACTCTCTGCGACCACATGGACTGCAGCCCACCAGGCTCCCCTGTTCATGGAATTTCACAGGCAAGAATACTGGAGTGGATAGCCATTTCCTATTCCAGGGGATCTTCCCGACCCAGCATCTCCTGCATTGGCAGGCAGATTCTTTACCACTGCGCCACCTGGGCAGGCGGATTCTTTTACACAATGGTGAAGAATCTGCCTCCCAATGCGGGAGACACAAGAGTTCCCTGGGTCGCACAGAGTCGGCCACGACTGAGCACGCATGCACGTGCAGTACTTGATTGGGTGAATTGTAAATAACCAAACAAGTACATAAAAATGCATGTACATTCATCTTGGACAGAAGGGATGACTTCTGAATTTTAGAAGAAAAAGGATGTAGTTGCATTTTGCTGTGGGAAGGTAAGTCTCCTATCTGCTTTTACAGCTTAGGGACCCGTGAGGTGTTTCCCACTGTGGCTCTCAGAGGCTGGCATGGTGACCACAGGTCACTGGGTGTCTTCCTTGCTGCAGCCCAGGCAGGAAATCCTAGAGACACGACCAAGAGCTGGCTCTGTGCCAGGCCTGGGAGCAAACTGGGAGAAACTGGAGGATCTCTCAGTTCACTTGCTTTCCAGTGGGTTCAGGAGGATCCTGTCCAGCTGGCTCCAAGGAACAGACCACTCCCTAAGCAGTGCATATGTGTATGTGTGTGTGTGTGTGCGCGCATGTATAGGTTCACACTTGTAGCCTTTTGTGTCTCCATGGCCTTACCCAGCATTTTAGCATTTCTGAGACCAGACCTGTGGTGCAGAGATCCAGCAGGCTTCAGGGACAACGTGAGAAGCCACAGAAGAGAGACAGGGTTGAAGATCGAAGGCTGATGGGCATGGACCCGAGTCTCAATGATCAGGAAGCTTTCAAAAATGTATTGAATTAATTGCCAATGACTAAATAATACATTCTACACACACACACACACACACACACGTGCACACACACATTTGGCTTGTATTAAAGGGGATTATCTGGCTACCCTGTCTGCACACTCTCCCTGAAGCTGATATACGGAGCTTGCAGCCTTCATTCTACCACAGTCCCTACCATTCCCTCTTGTCTCACACCAGTCCTGCTTCACTCACACAGCTCGCTCGCTGACCCTTTAGGCAGCTGATTTTGGTATTTTGCTTTGCTGAGGCTCCTGAAAGATCCTCTGATCCAGAAAATTGAGGCCCAGGGGCTGGAGAGGAGAAGGGGGTCACACTTCAAGTGGGGTCACATGATACAGACAAGGCAGATATGCAGTGGGGACCAGGCTGCTTGTCTTCTGTCTGGTTGATTTCCTACACCCCCAGGTTTCTTCCTGGGTGAATTGTTCAGAATTTATTATCATGTTTGACACCAAAAGTCACTCTCTGACCTTGCTATCTATCTATTTCCCAATAGGGGTGCTTCAAAAGAAGGGGTAAAAAAACAAAAAAAGAAAATTAAAATTACAAAAAAATAAAAGAAGGGACATAGGGTCTGAGATATCAAGGCTGGAGCTGTTGGGGGCCAGGATACTCACTAATTTGAATGCTGTTGTATTCTCTTTCCCAATTTCATTTCACAAATTCAGCAAAACCAAAGCCAGGAAAAGTACAGGAAAACCTCAAAAACAATGCTCTAGGAATGCAAAGGTCCTGGGGCTTTTTCATTTTCTGGTTAACAAGAATGATTCAGAGGCGACCCTCTGTTTTGGTTTTAACCTTTAGAATCACCAGATGTTTCTTGAGTGAATGGATGAAGGAATAGATAGGGCTCACGAGGGCCTCGGGAGGTGATACTTTCAAGCCCTTATTTTTCAGAAGAGAAAGCCCAGAGAGGCACAGTGATTTGCTCATAGTCACACAGTCAGTTAGAGCTGGAGCCGGTGCTCTGTCCTCTTCAGAACTCCCAGGCCTGTTGCAGAACCCACTTTTCCCGCCAGGTTAGGGAGAGCTAAGAGGGTACACCGAGCCTGTCTCCCCCCAGGTTAGGGAGAGCTAAGAGGGTACACCGAGCCTGTCTCCCCCCAGGTTAGGGAGAGCTAAGAGGGTACACCGAGCCTGTCTTTGCTCGATGACTGAAGGGCCGAGAGTTGTGCCATCTGGTCTGGGACTGAAGGTGACTGTGGATTAGTAAGACGCATAGAAGGGCTACCCTTGAACACTGGGTCACTCCATGTAAGCTTTCATTCATTCATTCACGTCTTCATTTGACATATTCACGGAACACCTGGCATGTGTCAACACCTGTGCTGGGCATTGTGGCTCTAGCAGGGACTCCACCTGCCTTCACAGAACTTCAAGCCACAGTCTTCAGTCAAACAACCCAGGGGAAAACACTTCTGTTTCACTGAAGAGTCATATGAGGTTTTTAAAAGTGAGCTTCAGGGACTTCCCTGGTGATCCAGTGGTTAAGACTCTGCACGTCCATTGTAGGGGGTGTGGGTTCAGTCCCTGGTCAGGGAACTAAGCCCTGGAACATGGGTTCTATTTACCTTGTCATTTTATGGAAGTGGAAATCAAGGCCCAGAGAGGTTAAGAATCTCACACAGTGAATAAATGGCTGAGACAGGACATGAGTCTAGGTATGTGACTTTAGGGTCTGAACTGCTGACCCCAGCCTCCCAAATAAAAGAAAAGTTACTACTTTAAGTGGACCTGGAGTCCAAGAGGGGTCTGGCAAGGCCACTGGCAATCACTGCAGGGTAGTCTAATGGACAGAGGACCCCAGAGCCCTACTCACCAAGCAGCTGACATGGTGGGATAGCATTTATCTGTTCTCTGCTAACAAACAGCAATAATAATAATAATTGAAGATAACATCTTGAACGCTTGTGAGATGCCCAGTGCTACCCTCTTATCTCAGGTAATCCCACATTCATCCTTTGAAGTCACTGCTGTGCCTGTCCCCATTTTACAGATAACAAAACTGAGGCACAGGGCAGTTTAGGAAGTCATCCAAATTTACAGAGATGGTGGAGCCAGGATCCATAACCAGGCAATCAGGCTGAGTCCAGGCTTCCAACCACACGTTATGGGGTGCCCACAGCAGTACAATTAGGATGAACTGGCACTGGCCCCAGGGGGCTCCCCTCCCTTCCTCCTTCCCCAGCCAGCGTCAGGCTGTTAGGCTCTGGGAGGGAGGCGGCTGCATTTTTTGCCTTGACCAGAAATGTCAGTGCGTCACCAACACACAAAGTCCTGGCTGTTTGCTTCTGTGGTTCCTGGGGCACCCTTGACAAGTGTCCCCTCACATAGGCTGAGGGGGGGCGGGGCAGGAAAGGAAGCAGGTTCAAGGCACATGATTAAAATTCCTAAGGAACTATGTGGAGTCCTTCAATTCCTCCCTTGAAAACTCACAGAAAATTCTTGGTCTCTATATTGGGCTGGGCTTTGAGCTTCTGGCTACACCTTCTTGGGTCCCTTGTAACTACAAATGGGCTCCTGGGAGGAGTTTTCTGTGTCCCAGGGATGGCTGGTCCTTCCCTCCTCCCCACCCAAATATGCTGCTTGGGATTCCTGGCGCTCCTCCGCGGGCAGGCCAGGGTGTGGGCACCCACAGGGGGCAGAGCCCAGGACAGCCTGGTGAGGGTGGCCAAGGGGCTCCTGGAACAGCCCCTCCTCTGCCACAAGCCCAGTGGGTTTGAGCCTGGCAGAGTGTGAGAGAGTGTGTGTGTGTTTGTGTGTGTGTGTGTGTGTTGGAGGGCGTCTCTGCAGTGCCCACAGCTCAACCCCAGCTGTTGGTGGTCTCAGATGAGTGAGACCCATCAGGGGAGGATGTGAGTCAGAGAACTGACCTTTCCAATGGGTGTGCAGCCTCCTGTTCCAAAGCAGGACCATCCTGACAGGGAACCACAGAACACCAAGAACTGGTCCAGGAGCTTTAAATATATTCAGGCACTGCAGTTCATTCTCTGGGTGATTATGGACAACTCATGTAACTGCCCCAAGCCTCAGTTTCCTCATCTGTAAAATGGGAATAACAAGAATAGTTTCTATTCGTGGGGGCTTAGCCAGTTGTCTGGAGTAATGTCTATGAAATGCAGGCCACAGAGACTGGCGCATAGCAGAGGCGCCTTGCTGGTTGGGTTAGTTAGGGGGACTCCTGCTTTCTCAGTATCTGTTGAGGACCCCCACCAGTCAGAGAATTGCAGGCCAGGGGGGACTCTTCAGAGGCCTGGCCAGCCCAGGACTTGCTGATCCACACACCGACTTAGCAAATCATGTTGTGAGCTTGGTGACTGGGGTCCTGAAGCTGACCCAGAACAAAAGGAGAACTTTTGAGGCCCCAGGAGGCATGGATCACCTGTAGAAAGGAACAGTGCAGAAAAAGCCTGTATAGTCCCACTCCACCTCCCCAATCCTGAGTGCGTGCTCAGTTGCTTCAGTCGAGTCTGACTCTGCGATCCTACGGACCATAGCCTGCCAGGCTCCTCTGTCCATGGGATTCTCCAGACAAGAATACTGGAATGGGTTGCCATTCCCTTCTCTAGGGGATCTTCCCAACCCAGGGATGGAACCCGCCTCTCCTAGTCTCCTGCATTGGCAGGCGAGTTGTTTATCACTAGCGCCACTTGGGAACCCCCTTCCCCATCTTGGTTCCTCATAAACCCCAGTGGCTTCAACTTTTCCCAGAAATCTTCTCAGTAGCTTTTTTCATCAGTTCGGAGAATGGATGTCTTTTCTCCCCTCCCGTCCACCCTCCCTGGATTCCAGGAACTGGTCCAGGAGCTTTAAATCTATGCAAAAGAGGAGATAAAGACACTGGGTGGGTGGGTAAGAGCGTCCCCCAGGGGTAACGGGGGCAGTGCACCCGGGCGCAGCGGAGGTTGGGGAGATGGCGTCAAGAATTACGCCAGCGGCCTGGCCCCGCCCCTCAGGGTTGTATGCAAATAAGGCCCGCTGTGTAGCCCCGCCCCCTGAGCCGTGCCCTGACCCCCACGCCCCTGAGTGGATGTCCGGGCATCCCGTCAACTCCGTGCCAATCGTGCTTGGCGGCCCAACCCCTGTGGGCACTGCCCACCTCCCCTCCAGCCTCCTACCCAGCAAACGCTGAGGGTCTGAGGAGGGGCTGAGGACGCCCCCTTTCCTCTCGGCCAGCCAGACTTCAGGGCATGTGGGTGGTGGGAGAAGGGGCTCGCTCAGGTCTGGGGGTTCGGAGGAGAGTCTCCTGAGGGCGTGAACGTCTGTTCTGCGGCACTGGCTTGTCCCCCCATCTGTTAGCACCTTGGCAGGTGACTCCAGAGGCAGAGGAGGTGGGTGGAATGGCAGCGAGGGGAGAATCGGTCCTGGCACTGCCGTCTGAGGGCGGGGCAGGGGAACCAGAGGTGGATCTTGGCAGCGAGACTGGAAAACAGCTTCCCTCTCCCTCTGGAGCTGCTGGGCAACCCCCGGGGGACACAGAGGTGGGCACAGCCCATGAAAGCCGACACCGAGTCCGGAGCCTCCCGTCTAGCGAGGTGGGACTCCAGACTACGTGTGCTCCATGCTCCTCCCTCTGCAGGGCCCCACGGAGGTGGCAGCTGGGAGAGAAGCCTGATCTTGCCAGTAGCTGGATGGACCTGCAAGGCTCCGTGTGTGCATCTGGGGAATGAAAAAGCTTGGGTTTTTTTTTTTTTTGAACTTTTTATTTTGTATTGGGGTGCGTGCTAAGTCCCTTCAGTCGTGTCGGACTCTTTGTGACCCTCTGGACTGTAACCCTCCAGGCTTCTCTGTCCATGGAATTTTCCAGCCAAGAATCCTGGAGTGGGTTCCCATGCCCTCCTCCGAGGGATCTTCCCAACCCAGGGGATCGAACCCATGTCTCTATGTCTCCTGCATTGGCAGGCAGGTTCTTTACCATTAGCGCCACCTGGGCAGCCCTTGTATTGGGGTATAAGGGTATAGTTGGTTAACAATGTTGTGATAGTTTCAGGTGGACAGAGAAGGGACTCAGCAACACATATACATGTATCCATTCTCCCCCAGACTCCCCTCCCATCCAGGCTGGCACAGAACACTGAGCAGAGTTCCCTGTGGTACAGTGAAGGTCCTTTGACGGTGATCCATTTTAAAAGTAGCAGTGTATACCTGTCCATCCCAAACTATCCCTTCCTCTGGCAACCATAAGTTCATCTGAAAAATGAAAATTTTTTCAAAGCATCAATCATGTCAGCCCCTCTTGCACAAAACCCTTCCAGGGCTCCCCAGACTCCTAGGGTATCCCCCACCCCAACTTTAACGCTGATCCGCCTCTCCAGGTCCCCTTCCTCCTGTGCTCCATCCACCCTGGTCTTTCACTTTTTCACCACAGGACCTTTGCTCATGCTGTTCTGGCTCCAGGAACATGAGTCCCTTCTCCACCCAGTGAACGGCCTTGTGTTTAGTTCACAGCTCCCAGTCAGTCCCCCAGGAAGGGCTAGCTTGCTGTCCCTGATGGGTCCTTGCAGCTTCCTTTCCTTCTCAGCTCTGGGTATACATCCTATTCCTTAGGCCAGCCTTTCCAAACTCCCTTGTGAAGTTCTTATTTATTTATTTGGCTACACCAGGTCTTAGTTGTGGCATGTGAACTCTTAGTTGCGGCATGCAGGATCTAGTTCCCTGACCAGGGATTGAACCTGGGCCCCCTGAGTTGGGAATGTGAAGTCTTAGCCACTGGATCACCAGGGAAGTCCTTTTGTAAAAGGCAGATTCCTGGGCTCTTCTCAGCCTTAGAGTCAGAAAGCCCAGCAAGGGGTTCTGGGCACTGTTTAATGAGCCCCTTGGGGGATCCTTTCCATTACTGTAGGTGGGGGGCTGATAGGTTTGTGCCTACTCCCACTCAGTTCTGAGTCCCCAAAGGTGGGCACCATCCTCTTTATTTTTGCACCCTTACCTCCAGCACAGCATCTGGCACATGACAGGCCTCAAGAAATATTTCTTAAATGCATGGATGTCGATAGAATGAATAGAATTAGTTCCAGTGACTAAATTTAATTCAATTCCAAGTGTATTTATTACCCTTCCTACACAAGAGCAGAACACTAGGAGAATCCCAAGATGGACTGATGTGTCCCTGATGAGAGAGTGAACAGGATATGAACAAACCCAAGCTGGGAACAAACCCAACCCTGCCTGGCCTGTGAGCTCTGAGCAGAGGACAGAAGTGTCCTGGGCACGGTCCTGGGGCAGCTAAACCCACTCTTTTCTCTGGGAAGGCAACTTCTCCTCCCCAGCACAGGTAGAGACAGAGACACCGTGCACCCCTGTGGGGAACTGAAGCCCCAGAAAGAAGACAGGGTAACAACAGGAACAGCAGCAATAATAATAAACACAATTAAGATACGCAGTTTTGGCATTCCTGTTCTGAGATTCCGCAAGTTAGCTCATGCAATCTGGTAGCTGTTGGGGCAGAGATAGCACCTTGATTTCCTGCCCTGCACCCACTTGCTCTCTCTTTCCTCCCCCTCAACTCCCACCAAGTGTCAAGGTCTGAATTGAAAGAGATCCATCCTCCATACCTCCACTCCACCTGGGGGTCCTGGATTTCAAACAGTCTGTCCCCCCACCCCACCCCATCTCTACATGCAAGCACACCTGCCTCTCATACCACTCTCTGGATCTGGGGTCCTGAAAACTTCCTCACTGCCCTAGAGTGGGCTTCCCAGATGGCGCTAATGGTAAAGAACCTGCGTGCCAAGGCAGGAGACACAGGAGATGTGGGTTTGATCCCTGAATCAGGAAGGACCCCCGCCCCTGCCCTTGGAGGAAGGCATGGCAACCCACTCCAGTACTCTTGCCTAAAAAATCCCATGGACAGAGGAGCCTCGTGGGCTACAGTCCATGGGGTCGCAAAACACGACTGAAGTGACCTAGCACGCATGCACGCCCTAGAGTCAGGGTGTGGGTCTCGGGGGAGGGGCCCTATGTCTGATGCCAAAGTGGAAAGTGTAAGGGGAGGAGGGGTTTGGTGCCACCGAGGGAGCCAGCCCCACCCCGACTCTTCTTGGGCACCCACGAGGCGGTGGCTTGCATTTCAGGATTTTGAGCTTGGCAGAACGCCTGCGACGTTCATTTCTGAGGGGGTAGGGAATGGAAAGAGAGGATGGATGGAGCCAGAGGCTTTTCCCGGGCCCTGCCCAGGCTGGGATGGACAAGATCTTTGAGATTAAAAAAAAAAAAACCAGCTGGCTTGCACCCAGGTCTGCGGGGAGTCCCTCCCTCTTGATGAAGGAGAGGATGGATGGGGATATAAAATAGGGGTGGGAGATGACGGGTATCCTGCAGTCACTGGGCCCTGAGGGGTTACGATCAGGCCCCACCCCCAGAAAACAGAGAGGATGTGTTTCGGAGCCGGGTGGGCTGCACGGACACTGAAGGCTTGTTCGCCGGCTGCCCACGCTCGCCGGGAATCGCCCGGGTGGCTGGGCACCCTGGAGCTGTCACTTACGCCACTGCCTGTGCCAGCTGGCCGGGCTCCCTGCTCCCCTGCCCTGCCTGCACCCTGTCTCCCTGGGAGCAGCTCCAAGGGCCCCAGAGGTCAAGGGCTTGTGAGTGGTGACCTTTAGGACAGGGGAGAGAGGGTCCAGAGACAGCTGGAGCCCCTGGACTTTGCCAGGCTAGGTAAACAGAGCCCCTGAGAGGCAAAAAGCCCTGAAGTCTCTGCCAGCCTCCCTCCTCCCCTGGGGGAGGGGGTGGTGCATGTACATGGCCAACTGGGTGACTGGAAGGTGGGGAGCACGTGGACAGGCTGGGACTTGTTCCTGCCCGGGGCTCCTAGGAGCAGGCATCCCCCTGAAACAAGGAATG
>NW_011494865.1:954488-954795 GCF_000754665.1 Bison bison bison | reverse complement strand
CTGAAACAAGGAATGCTCAGCCCACCCCTGAGCAAAGCTGAATCAGTGTTAGCTACCCCCAGTATATTCTCCTTCCCAATTGCTCCAGTGGGTTCACAGAAAGGAGGCCCCCTCGGAATCCTGGGTTCAGGATTTCAAAAGGAAGCAGGCAGCAAGGTATTTCTTTGGCAAGGCACACATCTGGGCCAAGGTTCCACGGGTCGGGTGGGAGGAGTGAGGTGTGCCCACAGGCAGGAGGTCCCCGAGTTTCTGACCTGTCAGGTGGAGCAGGTTGGGGCCGGGAGCGGGAGGGGGGGCATGGCTGGGC
>NW_011494865.1:933978-954388 GCF_000754665.1 Bison bison bison | reverse complement strand
GAGGCATGGCTGGCCTCCTGGATTCTGACCTTGCCCCCTCAGTCTGTGGATCTTCAGCAGAGCCAGCTTCATAGGCATGAGACCTGGCCTGTCACACAAAAGGACCCTGCACTCGATTTAATGCCCTGCCAGGACCAATGTGGGATTCTTAAATATTTTGAGTAGGGAGTCCTGCACTTTCATTTTGCACTAGACCCTGGAAATTATGCAGGTGATCTTGACCTAAAACTCAAGGAAAAAATGATGGTTGTAGAGTTTCTATTTAGGGGAAGCTTGGAAGCGAAAAGCTGGCTGGAACTTGTCCTGAAGCTACACTTGATAATAATAATAACAGCAGCAGCAAAACCACCATGCTCTTAACAGTACTGTGTGCCAGTCACTATCCTTTTTTTTTTTTTTTAACACTTGACCACACCACGTGACATGTGAGATTCTAGTTCCCTGACCAGGGATCAAACCCATGTTCCCCAAGTGGAAGCAGAGTTTCAACTACTGGACTGCCAGGGAAGCCCCATCAGTCACTGCTCTAAATGCTTTATATGAATTGGCTCGTCGAATGCTCAAAACATCTCTACACAATCATAACTATTATGATCCCATTTTACAGAAGAGAAAACTGAGTCTCAATGAGGTTAAAGAAACAGCTATCAATCAAACCTGGGCAGTTCGACTCCACAGCCCTTTACCTTCTGCTAGAACTCCCATTTGTTCAGATTTAAAGTCGGTTTCTTGTATACATGTGGTTGAGTCTTGTCTTTCTGACAGCCATTCTGACAGCCTGTTTTTTAATTGGTATATTTATACCATTCACATTTAATATAATGACAGAATTGGATTGATATCTACCATGTTTGTAAATGTATTCAGTGCACTTAATTCTTTTTTTACTCTTCCCCTATTTTTCTGCCATCTGTTTTAAAATATTTTATGATTTCATTTTTTTCTCCTCTTAGCCTATCAAATATACTAAAAAATTTTTTAGTGGTCGCCCTCGAGGTTTTACAATATCCATGACAACTAACCTAAGTCTTCTTTCAAATAGCACTATGCTACTTCAGAGAGTTTTCCCAATTTCTCCCTCCCCTCACTTGCAACGTGGCTGCCACTCATTTCCCAGAGCCACTTGCCACCATCACCTGGTTGCTACTGTTATTGGGCATTTATTGATGTTGTTTCTTGAATCCTCATAACAATTTTATGGGGTGTGGTGGGGACCGTCCTCAGCCACATTTTACAGAGATGTTGACAAAGGCACAAAATGTGTACGGTTCCCCAGATCACAGCGAGTGGCAGAACTGAGCTTTGAACCCAGCCATTCCTTGTTCTGTGTTGCAAGCAGCTTGCTTTCCTTTAGTTGTTCTATTCCGTGTCAAACAATGGAGCCAAGTTTTTTAAAGAGACGTTTGTGCTTTTTTGCTGTGGTGTTTGCATTTACTCTTATTTTAGTGTATTATTATTATGGGGGCAGTGTGTGTTGGGGGCTCTAGAAGGGCTGATTGAGATGGAGAACCACCAAAAGGGAACTGGGGTTCCAGCCTCATGACTCTTTGTGACCCCATGGACTATACTGTCCAGGGAATTCCCCAGGCCAGAATACTGGAGTGGGTAGCCTTTCCCTTCTCCAGGGGATCTTCCCAACTCAGGGATCGAACCCAAGTCTCCCGCACTGCAGGCGGATTCTTTACCTGCTGAGCCACCAGGGAATACTGGAATGGGTAGCCTGTCCCTTCTCTAGCGGATCTTCCGGACCCAGGAGTGGAACCGGGGTCTCCTGCATTGCTTCACTTGTTGACTCCACCCCAAGTCACACCCCCTCCCCCGCAGGCTTAGAGTGAGAGGGAGGGGCTTGCAGTGCCGCCTTGTGGCGTGAGGTGCGAGGGCTGGGGCACCTTATGCAGAAATACGGGCGTCAGCTCCCCGAGGTCAACATGCTGGCTTGTGTTGCAAAACCTCTTCACAGAAGAGCCTAATCTCTGGATTCCCAGGCTGTCTCCTGATGGCCTTTGGAGGGAGGCCAGAAGAGCCATTCTGGGGGCCCTCCCTGTAAGAGCTCTATTGCTCCAGCCAGCCCAGACAGCCCCACTCTCAAGGGCGGGCAGGAAGGAGCGGTTTCTGTTTGTAAACAGCAGCTACGCCCTGCGGCCATCCTTCCTTTCTCCTCTCCCCTCTAGCCCCAAAGCTCTGCCTCCTTTGGCAGGGGAGGAAATCTGGCCCAGCGTCCTGGGGCAGCGGAAGGCAGGACCGTCCTCACCCACCTCCCTGGGCTGATTTTCCAGGCCAGCGGGAATCCCCATGCAAGGGCAGATCTGAATTCCTGGGGCGGACATAAACCTAGTTGGCCTTTTGAGGGGACTGTGGCTTTGGGGGACCCAGGGACAGGCTTGGAGGGTACACGCTATGGGAGACATCGATTTCTTTGACCAGCATTCCAATTTCCCTTTGAGGAACCACCCTCCCCACTTTCTCAAGTGACCACACCCTTGTGCTCCAGAAGGAGCCAGGTGGGTCAGCCTTGGCCAGTTAGCATACTCCCTGCCACCATGCCGGTTCAAGCAGTCCACTGAGAGTCTGCCTTGGGGGTTCGCTGGGACAGCTGGAAGAGGGGAGACCTCTGTGTACTGAGCTTCTGGAGCTGGTAAGATATAAATTTGTACATGCTGGTGGCTGACTTGCCAGCCAACAGAGGGAAAACAGAGTCTAAAGATGATTGGTTTTTAATGGTATTTCAAAGTGGTGGGGAAAGAATGAATTATTCACTAAATGGGACAGTTGGCTACACATTCAGGGGAAAATTAAATCATATCTACTTATGGAAGTAGATTTCAGTTAGATGAAAGAAAAAAGGATTAAAAAGTGAATATAGGGACTTCTTTAGTGGTCCCATGGTTGGGATCCCATGCTTCTGATGTAGGGAATGCAGGTTCGGTCCCTGGATCCCACATGCCATGCTGTGGCCAAAAAAAAAAAAAATTAATGTAGTGGAAGAAAATGCAAGATAATACTTTTTCAGACACTTGGCAGTGGGTGAGCTCCTCCTTCATGTGACACAAAACCCAGAAACCCCTGAAGGAGATTGGCAGATTGGCTACATAAAAACAGAATCTATGGTCAAAGATACCATAGAAAAAGTTGAAAGACTGATAATGACCAGGAAAAAATATTTGCAACTCTGCAACAAGTAGGTCAGTTGCAACAAATGACCTCTAGTTACAAAGAGGTCCCTCAATGGAACAAAAGGATAAAACCACTCAAACTCAAACTGGCCAAAGGATGTGAACAAGCAAATAGAAGAACAGTCAGCCGGACATTGTTTGCTTCTAAAAGCCCTGAAGTTCGCTTCTAGCAGCACCTGCGGGAAGGGATTAGAAATGACGTCATGTGTGAATGGTTGAAGGCAGGGAGACTATTTAGCCCAGAAGGAAATGGGCGAGAGCAGCATGGCCCAATAAAACATAATGCCAGCCACACATGACATTTAAAACTTTCAACGGCCGCTTTTAAAAAAAGCAGAAACAGGTGAAATTACTTTAGTCATGTATTGTGCTTAACCAAAAGAATCACTTCGACACATGATCAAGATAAAAATTATTTATTGGTTTTTGTTTCGACTTTTATCTTGGAAATCTGGTGTGTATTTTACACTTACAGGCATACCTTGTTTTATTGGGCTTCCTTTTATTGTGCTTTGCACAGTTATTGCTTTTTTGGTCGTTGGTTTTGTTTCTTTTCAGAGTGAAGGTTTGTGGCAACCTTCTGGTAAGCAAATTTGGTGGCATTTTTTTCCAACAGTTTGCTCACTTCATGTGTCTGTGTCACATTTTGGTACGTCTCACATGGCTTTTTCCTTTCAATTATATTTATTACAGTGATCTGTGATGGGTGACCTTGGATGTTACTCCTACAGGTCACTGAAGGCTCCAGATGATGCTTGACATTTTTTTTAAGCAATAAAGTATTTTCAAATGAAGGTATGTACATTTAGGCATATGCCACGGCTCACTTTACAGACGACAGTTTACTGTAAGCCTGACTTTTCTGTGCACTGGGAAACCAAAAATTCACGTGACCTGCTTTACTGGGATATTTGCTTTACTGCAATGTTTGCTTTATTGTAATATTTGCTTTATTGCGATGGTCTGAAACTGAACCTGCAACATCTAACATCTCTGAGGGTTGCTTGTACGGTGCACCTCCGTTCGGGACAGCCACATGTCACGTGCTCAATCGTCACAAATGGTTGGCATCAATCACAGTGTCAGAGGCTGAGAGAATGAGCCCCAGACTTGGGGCCACGTCCTGGTTTTCTCATTTGCTGTCTGTGTGACCTTTTTGATTTCCTGTCTTCATTTGAAAACTAACACTAGGGCTGTGTGGGGTGTCATTTATTTGTTTTTTCTGGCCTCACCCTTGTGGCCTGTGGGATCTTAGTTTCCTGACCAGGGATTGAACCTGTGCCCTCAGTAGTGAAAATTCAGAGTCCTAACCATGGGACCACCAGGCAGTTCCCCTGTGAGGGTTTTATTTAATGTGAAATCTTATCACCTTTATTTTCTTTTTTTAAAAATACTTTTTATTTTCATATTTTTATTGGAATATAGCTGCTTTACAATGTTGTATTAGTTTCTCCTGTAGAGCAAAATGAATCCAGCCACACTTACATACATAAATCCCTTCTTTTTTGGAGTTCCTTCCCATTAGTTCACCATAGAGCACTGAGTGGAGTTCCAGTGCTATGCAGTCTCCCACTCTATCCGACCCCGCTATTTGGGTTTTAATAGAATCCATGTAAGGTATTCACCTCACTGGCTGGCACAGAGTTGCATGCTAAGTCGCTTCAGTCGAGTCTAACTCTTTGCAACCCCATGGAGTGAAGCCCAACCGGCTCCTCTGTCCACGGGATTCTCCTGGCAAGAATACTAGAGTGGGTTGCCATGCCCTGCTCCAGGGGATTTTCCCAACCCAGGAATCGAACACATCACTTACGTCTCCTGCATTGATTGGCAGGCGGGTTCTTTACCACGAGTGCCACCTGCAAAGCCTGGCACAGAATTGAGAGCATAACAAAGTTGTTGATTTGAAGTTACTAATTATTACCCAATAGTTGATAAGACTGTACAGACAGTGGACAAAACAAAAGCCAACATGTGTAACTGGTAGGGTGCTGGATTTGAATTCAGCCTAAGAAAAAACTCCAGGGTTGAGAGCTACACTGTCTGGTCCTACAGCTGCCAGCCTCACATGGCCTCGGAGCATGGAGGGAGCGAGTCCAACCAAGAAATGCTGAAATGTAGAATACACACTGCATCTCCAGGACTTAGTGCAAAAAAACAGAATGTAAAACATTTCACTAAATTGTTTACCGTTGATTACATGCTGATATCACATTTGGATGACTTCAGAGCTGGGGACTTGAGGGTTCCTTCAGCCTGAGTCTCCTAGTCATGGAGGGGTTTCTGGGGCCACTGCTCAGCGCCTGGCTGGCAGGCAGTAGATGTCTGTCTGGAGGTGGCTTAGAAAGCAGCCCTCACTCCTGCATTTCAGGACTCCGCTCACCTAAACAGGAGGCCAGCATGGCACACTGTTGGCTCACGGGGACAGCGATTGGCCAGAGGAAGGACTGGGCCCCGCCTGCCTTCTGCATCCTTGTGGCTTGGACCAGCTCAAAGTCAGCCCGTGAGGTCCCTTTTTCTCCCGGCTCCTAGACACTGTCTAGAGGGAGGGGCCCTCATGATCTCCGCTCAGCCCCAGATCCTGGGCAAAGCTCCCACAGGAGGGGAGCGCGTGGCTGCCTGGATGCCTAGAGAGGCCTTGGAGTAAGTATCTTAGTGTACATGAATCTGGGAGCAGCTGTTTCCTTCACCCCAGCGGCCAGACAGCTTCCTCCTCAAGGGCCTGCATCTCATCAGGGAAGGGTCACCCAGCACCCCAGTGTGGGCTTGCCTGACGCAAGCCAGGCAACCAAGAACTTGCATGAATTTTCTTAATAATTAAAACCCACAACCAGCAGGATGGCATAGCCTGGAGGTTCTGTTTCAGCCCTGAGGCTCTCCCATTACCACGAGACCAAAGTCCCTTGCCCTCTTTGGGTTTCCTTATTCATCAAACAAGGATGGGGACACCAAGTGGCCTTTCCAGTTTTTTAAAATTCAGGGATCCTTTGATTCCTCCTGGCGGTGGTATCCTCTTATTTCTCACTGCTAAGTCCTGTCTGTCCCAGCTGATGACAATGATAATAGCTACAGTAAACAGCAACTAACTCAAAAGGTAAAGAATCTGCCTGCAATGAGAGAGACCTGGGTCGATCCCTAGGTTGGGAAGATCTCCTGGAGAAGGGCATGACTACCTGCTCAGTATTCTTGCCTGGAGAATTCCATGGACAGAAGAGCCTGGCAGGCTACAGTCCACGGGCTCACAAGGACACAACTGAGCAACTAACACTTTCACAGCATTTGTCCATTTCTGCTTTACATGCATTTAAATCACTCCATCCTCCCAACAACATTATGATGTGTCTCCATTGTTATCTCCATTTTATGAAGGCAGAAACACAACTGTGAACCCCCTGTGTTAGTTGGTTTGAACTTCCATAACAAAGTATTCAATATCACAGACTGACTGGCTTAAAGAGAAATTTATCTTACAGTTCTGGAGGCTGGAAGTCCAAGATTGAGGTGTCGGCAGGGTTGATTTCATCAGAGGTCTCTCTCCTTGGCTTGCAGGTGGCCACCTTCTCCGTATGTCTTCACATGGTCTTCCCTCTGTAGTGTCTGTATCCTCCCTTCCTCTTCTCATAAGGACACTAATCATGTTGGAATTAGGGTCCACCCATATGACCTCATTTTAACTTAATCACCCCTTCCCAGACCCCTGCCTCCAAATACAGTCATGCTTTGAGGCACTGGGGCTTAGGATTTCAACATATGAATTTGGGAGATGGGGGGCACAATTTAGTTTGTAACATTCCTCAAAAAGGCAAGAAGAACTGGCATAAATTATTAAGCAAACTTCACACTGGTTCTGGGTTGCCTGGCTTGCATCAGGCAAGCCCACTCTGGGGTATGGGTGGACCCTTCCCCAATGAGACACAGGCCTTTCTCTTGTAATCCTCATGGGCCTGGCACACAACAGAGAACCTCAGATAACCTTTGGTAGAGGGTTGGGTGGGGGATGGGGAGAGGGGATCATTGGGGAGCAGAAGATGAAGGATGCCCCCAAGGTCTACCCTGACAGCAGCCCATGGAGTGCTGATGGCCTGCTACTGCTGCTGCTAAGTCGCTTCAGTCGTGTCCGACTCTGTGCGACCCCATAGATGGCGGCCCACCAGGCTCCCCCGTCCCTGGGATTCTCCAGGCAAGAACACTGGAGTGGGTTGCCATTTCCTCCTCCAATGCATGAAAGGGAAAAGTGAAAGTGAAGTCACTCAGTCGTGTCCGACTCTTCTCGACCCCATGGTCTGCAGCCTACCAGGCTCCTCCGTCCGTGGGATTTTCCAGGCAAGCTTACTGGAGTGGGGTGCCATTGCCTTCTCCAGCTGATGGCCTAGATGGCTCAAATGGCCAAGGGAACAGAATTTGCCTCCTGATCATAGAAAGGTGCTGACCCCACTGGGAGGGTCAGGAAGACTTCCTGGAGGAGGCACAGTAAGGAGATAAAGAGGTTGGAGAAGAGCTTTCCAAGCAGAGAAAATAGCAGGTGCAAGCTGGTGTGCCTGAGATGGGGTGTCTAGTGATGGGGGCTCTAAGCATCAAGTTCAAATTCAGGGGACAGAAGTGGCAAGAGAAAGGAGAGGGAATTCCAGGAAGGTCCTGGACGCTAAGGAACATGGACTTAACCTAGCGTTCCAGGAGTTATTGAATAATGTCAAGCAAGGGAGTGGAGGGTGATTTTACAATATTCATCACAATGGTGTCATATCTTTTTGCCTTTTCATACAGTTCATAGGGTTTCCATCCACATTCCAGTACGGATGTGAGAGTTGGACCATAAAGGAGGCTGTGCACCAAAGAACTGATTCTTTTGAATTGTGATGCTAGAGAGGTTTCTTAAGAGTCCCTTGGACAGCAAGGAGATCAAACCAGTCAATCCTAAAGGAAATCAATCCTGAATATTCATTGGAAGGACTGATGCTGAAGCTGAAGCTCTACTACTTTGGCCACCTGATGTGAAGAGCCGACTCATTGAAAAAGACCTGGATGCTGGGAAATATTGAGGGTAAGAGGAGAAGGGGTGACAGAGGATGCGATGATTGAATTGCATCATCGGCTCAATGGACATGAGTTTGAGCAAACTCCAGGAGACAGTGAAGGACAGGGAAGCCTGGCGTGCTGCAGTCCATGGTCACAGAGAGTTGGACACGACTTAGCAATTGAACAATAACAACAATCGCAACGGTGAGTGGGCTCCAGGCCAAGCTGTCACTCAGCCCACCACATGCCACACCTCATCTCTGCCCGCTCTCTGGTCCCTGCCATGTCTCTCACTCACTCACAGTCCTTTCTTCCCTTCCTCTGGGAACCCAGGGTCCCTTCTCACCTACTGTTCAGTGAGAACCACCCTGAATGGTTCAGCTTCCCATCATTAGTATTGAGCAATCGCTTTCCAAACATGGTTTTTGGCACAGAGTCTGGGAAGGCTGTCTCCCAGCCACACTGAAAGCTGGTGGTCATCTCTGTCTTGACAAGGAACGTGTGTGTCTTTCTGAGTTCCCTCCACATGGAACCGGTGGTGGTGGGTCAGGAAGAAGGGTCTCCTCTGGCTAAACCTCTGGGGGCAGTGGGTGGAAAACCGAGGGACTTGGGGTGGGCGAAACTGGCTACATCCTGTGACACAGAAGTTCCCCCTTCAAAGCTGCTAATAACAACGACAGTAGTAATAACAGAGTAAGTATTTACCAAGCACTTACTTCATGCACACTTTACAATATTAATTCATTTAATGTTCACAGCAACCCTTGAGGTAGAACTATTATCTCTGTTTTAAAAACTAGGAGACTGAGGCACGAAGTGGCTAAATCACTTGCCCCAAATCAAAGTGAACTGCTCAAATAAAAGAGAAAGGCAGCGTTTTGCTGAGTGTCGATGAAGAAATCTCCCCACAGCTTGGAAACAGTTCTACCATCAATTTTGGGCCAAATGCTTCCTAAAAATTAAAGGATACAAACTAGTGTCTCCATTTTTTCTACACAAAGCTCTAAAATTGAGATGCAGTTATTTCAGTGGAGGAATTTCTTGAAAAATCTGGCTCCTGGCTCCCTCTTGGAAAACTGGAAGTGCTGGCACCCTGGGCCCACATTCCCACGTAGGGTATATTAGTGAAAGATGTCAGACAGAGGAAGGCAAATACTGTATGTTTTTACTAATCTGTGGAATCTAAAGAAAGTGAAGTCGCTCAGTCATGTCCGACTCTTTGCCACCCCATGGACTGTAGCCCACCAGGCTCCTCCGTCCATGGGATTTTCCAGGCAAGAATACAGGAGTGGGTTGCCATTTCCTTCTCCAGAGGATCTTCCTGACCCAGGGGTTAAACCCAGGTCTCCTGCATTGTAGGCAAACGCTTTAACGTCTGAGCCACCAGGGATGTGGAATCTAAAAGGTAAAACAAATGAGAGTAACAAAACAGAAGTAGACTCAGGCTTTTGTTGTTTAGCCACTAAGTTGTGTCCAACTCTTTTTCAATTCTGTGGACTCACAGGTAAAGAGAACAAATTAGTGGTCACCAGAGGGGAGAGGTGTGGCGGAGGAGAAGGGGATTAAAAGAGGCAGAAACTACTGGGCATAAAATAACTGACAATGTAATATACAGCACAGGAAATAAAGTCAGTGTTTTATAATATTGTATGCAGTATATTCTATAAAAACATTGAATTGTACCCACTATTATTGTACATCTGAAACTAATGTTAATATTGCAAATCAAATATACTTCAATTTAAAAGTTACATAAATGGTGCTCTGTGATGACCTGGAGGGACGGGATAGAGGTACGGGAGTGGGAGGGAGGCTCCAGATGGAAGGGATACACACACACACACACACACACAGAAAGCTGATTCGTGTTGTTGTGAAGTAGAAGCCAGCACAACATTGTAAAGCAATTATCCTTCAATTAAAAATTAAGTAAATTTAAAAAATGGTTGCATAGAATCTATAAATAGGGGCCAAATAAAAACAGAATCTATACATTTTTGTATGTAAGATGTCATCGTCCATAAATATCACCTGGGGAAGTAATTACAATGCAGATTCCTCAGCCCCTTCCCCAGAGGTTCTGATTCAGTAAGTCTTCCCCGAGGTCCAGAAATCAATGTTCTCACAAGCATCCCCACCACCATCACCACACATAGTGCGGATTCCCTCACTGGTGATCCCGGGACCATATTTAGAGAAACGCTGCTTTAGTCCTTGGGCATCAACAATACCGGATGACACGCTACCAAATGGGAGTCCAAAGGCTCAGGTTTTATCCTGAGTGATCAGGACAAATCTGCCTTCAGCTTATTCAATGAAAATGTCTTCTGAACACCAGGACTGTGCCTGGGGCTTCTCCTCCTGGACCGCCTAGTCCAGGCTCGCACACCTACATTTTCGGGCTTTAAAGAAACTTCAGCCCCTCCCCGTCTTCCCTCTCTCTACCTGCCCCACCTCCCACCTCCAGCCCAAGGTGCCAGGTCTGCATGGAAACTGTTGCCTGGCTTGGTGTGCAGGTTTGGATGAAACACGCTTTGGGATGGGATGGGTTTTTAGAGGAGAGGGCCTGGCTACAGCCCTCTCATGACACAAAGGACCAGTATGTGATCATGTACAAAGGCTTACAGATAAGGAGCCACACTTACCAGCCCGCCCCCCTGGCAGCTGGGGTATTTGTTATTGCCTAGAAAATCAATGGGCAGGGAATGCTCCCATTCACCGCATCCCCCCCGCCCCCGCCCGGACAGAACACACTGCATTTACAACAAGGAATCAAAGTGGGCGTGTGAGCCAACGGATCCCATGTTGCCAGCTCCCCAAGAGGTAGGGCAGGGCTCTCACACACAGTGTGCTCCCCAAAGGTCCACATCAGCCCTCGGCATCAAGGTGCCAGCACGTGACCATCTTTTGTCTCCAGGAGAGAAACCTCTGTGGATGAGGGCCTGTGGCATCAGGCATGTGGTTTCGCCATCAGCAGCAAGGGAGAATGAAGACCTCACAGGACCACCTCTCCTTAACGCTTCTCTTGTTCTGGCTGCTCTGCATGATCAGGCATAAATCCCACCACAAAGAAACATTTGTTCTGTTCTTTAGCATTCAGGACCCACATTTTACCTAATTCTCATCCCTGTGTAAACATCCTGAGATGCTGCAATTAGCCCCATCTCATGATGAGGAAATGGAGGCTCAGAGCTCATCAGAGGCCCTGAAGGCAGTGGTGCTGGGTTTTTAATAAAAGGAATGAAGACTCTTTTATGTCTCAGAGGGACCTGGACTCATTCTCCTCCTGGACACCCAGTTCAGTCACTCAGTCGTGTCCCACTCTTTGCAACCCCATGCACTGCAGCACGCCAGGCCTCCTTGTCCATCACCAACTCCCGGAGCTTACTCAAACTCATGCCCATTGAGTTGGTGATGCCATCCAACATCTCATCCTATGTCATCCCTTCTCCTCCAGCCTTCAATCTTTCCCAGCATCAGGGTCTTTTCAAATGAGTTAGCTCTTCACATCAGATGGCCAAAGTATTGGAGTTTCAGCTTCAAAAATCAGTCCTTCCAATGAATATTCAGGACTGATTTCCTTTAGGATGGACTGGTTGGATCTCCTTACAGTCCAAGGGACTTTCCAGAGTCTTCTCCAATGCCACAGTTCAAAAGCATCAGTTCTTTGGTGCTCAGATTTCTTTATAGTCCAACTCACATCCATACATGACCACTGGAAAAACCATAGCCTTGACTAGACAGACCTTTCTTGGCAAAGTAATGTCTCTGCTTTTTAATATGCTATCTAGGTTGGTCATAACTTTTCTTCCAAGGAGCAAATGTCTTTCAACTTCATGGCTGCAGTCACCATCTGCAGTGATTTTGGAGCCCAAAAAAATAAAGTCTGACACTGTTTCTCCATCTATTTACCATGAAGTGATGGGACCAGATGCCATGATCTTTGTTTTCTGAATGTTGAGCTTTAAGCCAACTTTTTCACTCTCCTCTTTCACTTTCATCAAGAGATTCTTTAGTTCTTCTTCACTTTCTGCCATAAGGGTGGTGTCATCTGCATATCTGAGGTTATTGATATTTCTCCCAGCAATCTTGATTCCAGCTTGTGCTTCATCCAGCCCAGCATTTCTCATGATGTACTCTGCATATATTAAAGAAGCACGGTCACAATATACAGCCTTGATGTACTCCTTTTCCTATTTGGAACCAGTCTGTTGTTCTATGTCCAGTTCTAACTGTTGCTTCCTGGACACCCAGCATGGGTCAAACTAGCCAGTCTGTCCCAGCAGGTTTGAACAGCTTTGAATTTAACAAGATGGGATGGTAGCTGCACTGTCTAATAACGGGGCCACAGGCCAGAGGCGGCCACTGAACACCTGCAGTGTGGCCAGTACAAACTGAGATGCTCTAAGTGTGAAATATGTTCCAGGGTTTGAAGATAAAATACAAAAAAAGGGGGTGGGTGGGATGTAAAATATCTGTTTTATCTTAAGCGTGTGCTGCAATGGTAATATTTGAGATACCAGGTTAAAGGCAATCTTCTTGACACTTTATTGACCAGAGATGTATTAATATGTCTTTTGTTACCCAAATGTTATTGACCAGAGATAATATCAATATCACATAAGAAATCGCCACACATAGGCATTAGTTTCTGCAAAAAAATCCCTTAGTCAATAATGAGGTAAGATTACATTCATCTGTTTCTCTATTTCTTTAAAAATACAGATACTAGAAAATAAAATTGGGTATATGACTCCCATTTTACTTCCACCAGACAGTGTCTCAATTATCTCTCTTTCAGAAGGCTCCTGCATCTTTTATCAAAATTCCCTAACTATAGCCTCAGCTCAGTTCAGTCGCTCATTCATGTCCGACTCTTTGCGACCCCAAGAATCTCAGCACACCAGGCCTCCCTGTCCATCACCAACTCCCGGAGTTCACTCAGACTCATAGTCACCTTTCAATTACAAATCACCATGGGAAGAAGAAATGGGTGACTCTTCTTCATCTGCCTACAGAGCCCAAGTCAGAAAAATGCCCCCAGCACTCTTTCTCTCGTCCCCTCCTTCCTGCTTATAACCATACAGATGAAAAGGGAACCCTATTAGCCTTCTTGGGCTGCTGTAACGAGTCACCACAATCTGGATGGCTTACAGTGACAGCAACTTACTCTCCCACACTTCTGGAGTTCTGGAAGTCAGAAATGGAGGTGTTGGCAGGGGTGATTTCTTCAAGGCTCTGTTCCTAGCCCCAGGAGGGTGGCCAGCATCGTTGCCGTTCCTCAACTTGCAGCTGCATCACTCCAATCTGCTTTCGTCATCACATGGCCTCCCCTCCTACCCCCATGCATGTGTCCAAACTGTCCCTTTTCCTATAAGGACACCAGCCATTGGACTGGCACCCACCTTACTTTGATGTGACCTCATCTTAAATATTAACTAGTAACAGTTGCAAGGACCCTATTTCCTAATAAGGTTACGTTCTGAGGTTTCAGGTAGATCTGAGTTGGGGGGTCACTGTTCATCACAGTACAGGTGCGTGCATTCAAGTGCACGTGTGCATGCTCAGGCGTGTCTGACTCTCTGAGACCCACTGACTGTAGCCTGCTCACCAGGCTCCTCTGTCCGTGGGATTTTCTAGGCAAGAACACTGGAGTGGGTAGCCATTTCCTTCTCCAGGGGATCTTTCCAACCCAGGGATTGAACCCACGTCTCCTGCATTGCAAACGAATTCTTTACCACTGAGCCACCAAAATCAACTTCACTTCAATAAAGTGTACAAAATCTGTATGGTTATATCAACCAAGTGTTGACAAAAGAAAGAAAAATTAGGTTGCTCTCTGTATTTGAGGTGGGAAACAAAACTGGATTTGTGTGGTAGATGGTTACAGATAACACATACTATGGGGGGAGGTACTTTAACAAACAGGCAACTGCTCTGATGGCAGAACTCCTGCAGACACATGAGCCCTGCCGTTGAATCCCCAGGGATCCAGCTGTCATCGCCACTATGAAAACTTAAACCAGATCGTGCCTGAGTTGACCACCCCCTATTTGCACAGAGGTCTTACATGGCTGCATCTGGCTTGTGGTCCAGGGCTTGGGTCCTAGATACACAGAGCCATGAGACTGAGGAGGGTTCCGTCTGTTTGGTTTGCAAAACTGAGTTCTGTTTGTACATCAGTGACTGCAGCTCATTACCAGGGATACTTCTCCAGAGACAGAATATGAGTGGAAGATCATGGGCAGCCATGGATATGAGAAATATCCATAATATTCCACTTTACAGATGAGACAACAGAGGCACAGAGAGGTCGAGTGACTCGCCCAAGGCAACACAGCTAACAATGGTAGAGGTCTGACTCAAATCCAAGCCATCTAGCTACAGAGCTGAGCTCTCATACCTACAGGAAGGGTTTGGACACATGGAGGTGGGAGGCGGGAGAGGTCACATCTGATGCAGAGACTTGGGTGATCAAAGGCACAGGAGGAGGGGGCAGGTTCCTGGGAAAAGACCCATCATTCCTCATATCCTGATGAAAAGGGCAACGAGAGAGGGGCTGGCAGCCTGGGATGTTAGCAACGAGGACCCACAGAACTCCCACTGGCTGACATCTCTCAGGTAACTTGATTCCAGGGCCCAGAGTGACCACATGCCTGAGCTGGGGTCTCCAACACAGAGGACCATGGTGGCCTGGGGCTCCCCATGTGGCCAGCTCCCATCACTCAGCCCCACGTCCTCCCATCCCTCCCCAACCAAGAGGGCAGGCCTCTAGGAGCTGGCTGAACTTGGAGCCAGGTTGACACTGATGGTAAACAGGAACATTCCAGACCTGGTGGAATCGTAACAATGTGTCACCAGGGGCTGAGGGCAGGGAGGGGATGTCGGGCAGGGTTCCACCCCAGCTCAGCTGCAGTGACCTTCGCAAATACTCCAAGTGCCTACTGTGTGCAAGACGTGGGGGTTGCGGTGGGGGGCGCATTCCTGAGTTCCCTGTCCAGAAACTGTGGCAGCCAGCCCTTTGGGTGTGTGGGTCAGCCTCCTGTCCGAGGAGAGGGGAGAGTTTCGATCTACCTCTCCCACTTCTGGAGAACTCAGGGAGGGGCAGGGCGGGGCCCTCGGAGCTGCCATCCCCGAGGAGGCTGGGTCCGGACTGCATCTCTCCCCACCCCACCCTGGCAGCCCAGGCAGCGGGGCCAGCAGTCCCTCAGCCCTGTGCATTCCTCCCAGGCTGGAATCTGAGCCAGAAGGTATAAAACAAACATCTTGAAAGAAGTGGAAGGACTCCAGGCCAAGGTGGTATGGTGCTGACAAGTGCAGAGCTGGGCAGAACTGCTTTCTCCCCCTGCCCCCAGCCCTGAAGAGGTTTCCCTTGAATTGTGGGAGGACCCTGGAGTTAGATTCTGGCCTGGGAGAGTCCTCCCCATCCCCAACCTCCTTGTTCCTGAGGTTTCCTCCTGGTTCCCAACCAGTATCTCTTCTGTCAGGGACACAGATTGTATACATATATACCTGACTGGCACCCCCATCATCCAAAGCCCCAGCCCCTGGGTGGGTCTCTGGGGCCTTAGAATAGCCAACAGCTACCCACCCATCCTTGGTGTGTCCAGAGCTATGCAGCTCAGAGTGTGGTCCAAAAAGTGTCCCACTGCCCTTGAAAAGCTGAGCCCAACTTGGGGAGTGAAGGTTTAGACATCTTTACAGCCACTGCTGTGACCTGCAGGCATTTGAAGCTTATTGTCACATGTTAAGAAAGTATACTCAAAGCTGTGGTTTTTCTAGCGGTCAGGTATGGATGTGAGAGTTGGACCATAAAGAGTGCCGAGCACCTAAGAATTGATGCATTTGAATTGTGGTGCTGGAGAAAACTCTTGAGAGTCCCTTGGACAACAAGGAGATCAAACCAGTCCATCCTAAAGGAAATCAACCTTGAACATTCATTGGAAGGACTGATACTGAAGCTTTGGCTACCTGATGCGAAGAGATGACTCATTGGAAAAACCCCTGATGTGGATAAAGAAAGATTGAAGGCAAAAGGAGAAGGGGGTGGCAGAAAGATGGTTAGAGAGCATCAGTAGCTCAATGCACATGAATTTGAGCAAACTCTGGGAGATAATGGAGGACAGAGAAGACTGGTGTCCTGCAGTCCACAGTCGCAAAGAGTTGGACATGGCTTAGCAACTGAACAATAAGATAAAAGTATCGGTCCATGATGAATCCCTAGTCAAAAACAAGCCATCAAACTGGTCCCTCACTGCAAATTTGACAAGCACCCAGCTGCCAGAACAGCAGAGCAGGAAATTCTTTCCCTGGGAGCCAGCAGGACCACAAGCAGCATGCTCCTTCCCTTTGTCTCTCCGGGCTCAGCTCCCTGAGAACATCAGGACCATCAGAGCTTCCCCGCAGAGTGGGGAGTAGGCAGGGCTCGGATGAAATCTGGGGGCGCCACTGACAATGAACCAACCAGCAGATGAACCAGGCCATTTCAGGTGGAAATAAAACAGGACAATGTGACAGGGAGCGAAAAAGGCGAGTTTGGGGGTGCGGTTTATTAAATGAGAGACAATATGCCACTCACAGGTGGTAGGATTGTACACAGCTTAAATCAGGCACAAGGAGTCATCCTAGAAACCCTCAAGGAAAGAGAGAAGGACAGAGCGGAGGAGAGGAAGGAGGAGCTGAGTGCTGGAGGCTTGGCCCTGCCCAGTTCAAGGTCAGCCTGGCCTCACTGCTTGCTCACAGCCTGGGTAGGGGGCGAGCCACCACTGTCTGGAGGACTGCAGGCAGGGCAAGGGAGCACCCCCCTCCTACCCTCTCCCGCCTTCAAAGTGCAAGAGAAGTCGAGATCCTACCTGAACTGGTTACATCCCCAGGGCCCCCAGGTCTTGCCCAGGCCTGGGGTGGGATCTATACAACGATATTGATCTGTCCCAACCCCCATGCAATCCCCTCCTACCTGCAGATCAGGTGTTCGTGAGCATCGTCTCCCAGCACATGCCACCGTGAGTTCTGGGATGCGCTGAACCTGGGTGGAGCAGTGGCAGGACTGCACATGCTCTCTGCGGACCTGCGGCGGCGTCGCCCTGGCTGCTCTGTCTGCCTGGCCTTTTCCGCCGCAGACTTCCCACGTCCTCCTCACGCTCTTCTCAGAGTTTCCAGGGCCTTTGGGGGAGCCTGGTTGTGAGCGTTAGGACTCCACAGCTCCTTCTCCAGCTGGAACGAGTGAATTGGCTTCTCCCTTGGCATGACACGTTCCCACAAACTTTGAAGCAGTAACCACGCACGTATTAGCTCCCAGTTCTGCAGGTCAGAAATCCAGGCATGGCGGGGCTGGGTTCCCTGCTTTGGTGCAGGCGAGGCCGAAATCGGGGGTGTCAGCTTTTGAGTGGAGGACCCCGGGCAGACTGCTGTCCAGCTTGTTTTGGTTGTTGGCAGGATTCAGTTCCTCGTGGGGTTTGCCTGAAAGGTCGATGTCCTTGCTGGCTGTCAACAGGACAGCTGATCTGCCCCCAATCCCCCCACATTCCTGCTCACGTGCCCGCATTTTCAAAACCAGCCACACTATACTGGGTCCTTTCGAAATCTCTTGATTCCCTGTTCTGCCACAGGCCAAACTCCCGGCTTTTAAAGGGCTGGTGTGATGAGATTAATCCCACCTGGGTAATCAACCTTTTGAGAAACTCAAGGTCCACTGATAAATTCCTTTTGTTAGGTAATAGAGGGCTTCTCTCGGATTGCTAAGAGTCAGACACGACTGAGTGACTTCACTTTCACTTTTCACTTTCATGCATTGGAGAAGGAAATGGCAACCCACTCCAGTGTCCTTGCCTGGAGAATCCCAGGGATGGGGGAGCCTGGTGGGCTGCTATCTATGGGGTCGCACAGAGTCCGCCACAACTGAAGTGACTTAGCAGCAGCAGCTGGTGACTCAGCAGTAAAGAATCCGCCTGCCGATGCAAGAGACGTGGGTTCAGTTCCTGGGTCGGGAAGATCTCCTGGAGAAGGAAATGGCAACCCACTTGAGTATTCTTGCCTGGGAAATCCCATGGACAGAGGAGCCTGGCAGGCTACAGTCCATGGAGTTGCAAAAGAGTCGGACATGACTTAGCAACTAAACAACAAGGTCACAGAACCATAGGAGTCCTAGCTCATCATATTCACAGATTCCCACACACTTGAAGTGGGGGGATTAGACCAGGGCAAGGGTCCATGGGGGCTGGTCTTTCAGTTCTGCTTACCTCCGCCAGCATCTAGTTCCAGGTATACCATGTAGACCTCATCTGAGACTTCCCTGTCCAGGCACCCGGGCTAGCCTGGGGACCACAGAACTTCATTTTGAGCTCTGCTTTTGCCTGGTGGCGCTAGTGGTAAAGACTTCGCCTGCCAATGCAGGAGATGCAAGAGATGCGAGTTCGATCCTTTAGTTGGGAAGATCCCCTGGAGTAGGAAATGGCAGACCATTCCAGTATCCTTGCTTGGAAAATTCCACGGACAGAGGAGCCTGGTGGGTTACAGTCCACGGGGTCGAAAAGAGTCCGACACGACTGAACGACTGAGCATGACTGTGTGACCTTGGGCCAGTCACCTTTCTCTGGTCCTTGGTTCCCCTGTCTGTACACCAGGGAGACTGGGCTATCAGAGGCTCTCCACCCTCACTGCCCTTTCAAGTTCCCTGGAGAAGCTTTAAAAAATATATAGTGCCTGCTCCCTATCCTGCTTGATCCTAGCTTAATGGGTCTGGGATGGGACCCAGACACAGGTTTACTAGAAAAACTTGCCCAGGAGATTGAGAGGATCAGCCAGTGCTGAGAAGCACAGAATCGGAAACTTTCTAAAATGGAGGTTCTCAACCATGGCAGCACATTAGAATCCCCTGGGGAGATTTTTTTTCCCCCCTAAAAGACCCCTTGGGGTGGGGTGGGGGTCTTAGCTGAATTTGCTGGAGGCAGGATCCTGACAGCAGCAACTTTTAAAATCACCCTAGGGAAATCACCCTAGTGCAGGCAGACGATTTTAATTTCCAACTTTCTGTCTTCTTCCACCTTTCCACCAGGTGGGATGGAGATGAGAAAATGTCAGATTGAAGGAGGAATCAGGGAGAGGGAGGGGGAAACCTGAGTTCTGGGTCAGCCCCAAAGACTCCTCCCCTCCCTGGGGTTGTGACCTTCCTCCTGAACCCCCTTCACAGGATCAAGGGTTAAAAAGCCATCATGAATCAAGACAGTATGGTACTGGCACAAAGACAGAAATATAGATCAATGGAACAAAATAGAAAGCCCAGAGATAAATCCACGCACATATGGACACCTTATCTTTGACGAAGGAGGCAAGAATATACAATGGATTAAAGACAATCTCTTTAACAAGTGGTGCTGGGAAAACTGGTCAACCACTTGTAAAAGAATGAAACTAGAACACTTTCTAACACCATACACAAAAATAAACTCAAAATGGATTAAAGATCTAAACGTAAGACCAGAAACTATAAAACTCCTAGAGGAGAACTTAGGCAAAACACTCTCCGACATACATCACAGCAGGATCCTCTATGACCCACCTCCCAGAATATTGGAAATAAAAGCAAAAATAAACAAATGGGACCTAATTAAACTTAAAAGCTTCTGCACAACAAAGGAAACTATTAGCAAGGTGAAAAGACAGCCTTCAGAATGGGAGAAAATAATAGCAAATGAAGCAACTGACAAAGAACTAATCTCAAAAATATACAAGCAACTCCTGCAGCTCAATTCCAGAAAAATAAATGACACAATCAAAAAATGGGCCAAAGAACTAAATAGACATTTCTCCAAAGAAGACATACAGATGGCTAACAAACACATGAAAAGATGCTCAACATCACTCATTATCAGAGAAATGCAAATCAAAACCACTATGAGGTACCATTTCACGCCAGTCAGAATGGCTGTGATCCAAAAGTCTACAAGCAATAAATGCTGGAGAGGGTGTGCAGAAAAGGGAACCCTCTTACACTGTTGGTGGGAATGCAAACTAGTACAGCCACTATGGAGAACAGTGTGGAGATTCCTTAAAAAACTGGAAATAGAACTGCCTTATGATCCAGCAATCCCACTGCTGGGCATACACACTGAGGAAACCAGAACTGAAAGAGACACGTGTACCCCAATGTTCATCACAGCACTGTTTATAATAGCCAGGACAAGGAAGCAACCTAGATGTCCATCAGCAGATGAATGGATAAGAAA
>NW_011494865.1:931123-933878 GCF_000754665.1 Bison bison bison | reverse complement strand
AATGGATAAGAAAGCTATGGTACATATACACAATGGAGTATTACTCAGCCATTAAAAAGAATACATTTGAACCAGTTCTAATGAGGTGGATGAAACTGGAGCCTATTATACAGAGTGAAGTAAGCCAGAAAGAAAAGCACCAATACAGTATACTAACGCATATATATGGAATTTAGAAAGATGGTAACAATAACCCTGTATATGAGACAGCAAAAGAGACACTGATGTATAGAACAGTCTTATGGACTCTGTGGGAGAGGGAGAGGGTGGGATGATTTGGGAGAATGGCATTGAAACATGTGTAATATCATATATGAAACAAGTCGGCAGTCCAGGTTCGATGCACAATACTGGATGCTTGGGGCTGGTGCACTGGGACGACCCAGAGGGGTGGTATGGGGAGGGAGGAGGGAGGAGGGTTCAGGGTGGGGAACACGTGTATACCTGTGGCGGATTCATTTTGATATGTGGCTAAACCAATACAGTATTGTCAAGTTAAAAAAACAAACAAACAAAAAAAAAGCCATCATGAGTTGAGTCAGTTCTAATGAGGTGGATGAACCTAGAGTGTAGTATAGAGTGAAGTAAGGCAGAAAGAGAAAAACAAATACCATATATTGACCATATATATGGAATCTAGAAAGATGGTACTGATGGTATTTTCAGGGCAGCAATGGAGATGCAGACATAGATGACAGACTTGGGGACACAGGGAGGGAAGGAGAAGGGAGGACAGATGGAGAGAGTAGCATGGAAACATACACACGATCGTATGTGACAGAGGACGAGATGGTTCGATCACATGACTGACTCAAAAGACATGAGTTTGCGCAAACTCCAGGAGACAGCGTGGGACAGGAAAGCCTGGTGTGCTGCAGCTTATGGGGTCACAAAGAGCTGGACACAACTTAGCTACTGAACGCCTTCCCAGGTGGTGCTAGTGGTAAAGAACCTGCCTGCCAATGCAGGGGTTCAAGAGGCTGGGGTTCCATCCCTGGGTTTGGAAAGATCCCCTCGAGAAGGGCATGGCAACCTACTCCGATATTCTTGCCTGGAGAATCCTGGCAAGAGAAGCCTGGTGGGCTTTGTCCATTGGGTCGCCAAGAGTCGTACGTGACTGAACAACTAGCACTACACTTTTTAGCTACTGAATAACAATGAAAGTATGTAAAATAGATAGCCAGTGGGATTTGCTGTATGACTCAGGGAGCTCAATCTAGGGCTCTGTGACAACCTATGGGGTGGGATGGAGCAGGACGTGGAAGGAGGTTCAAGAGGGAGAGGATATATGTGTACCTATGGCTGATTCATGTTGATGTTTGGCGGGAAACCCACACAGTATTGTAAAGCAATTATCCTTCAATTAAAAAATAAATTAATTAAAAAAAAAAGCCATCATGTCTCTGGTTGCTGAGCTCAGTTGCTCCAAAGATGGCAATAACGAAAACTCTTGGGGGCTCCCTGGGGCAAGGAGGAGCAGGTGCCTGGCTGAGATCGGACCTCCTCGGCCCGCCACCCCCTCCTCTCCGGTTCCTCAGCCACTGGAATCTCAGCCCTCACGCTCCAGCTTGGCTGTGAAGCAGGCCCCGGCCCTATTTTCAAGGTAGTCACTGCCTCTTTCTGCACCATTTCCTTCCAAACAAACAGCTTCCCCTTTGGGGAGGTTATCACAGCACGTCCAGTGTGGGCAGGGCCGGATTTCTGCCCGGGGCACTCCCCGGAGGTGGGAAGGACCAGAGGATGTGGCGCTGGCAGGGCTGACGGACCCCGGGCTGATCCTGGACTGGAGATGCAGGCAGGGCTGTCGCAGTGCTCGCTGTCTGCCCAGGGCACCCAGGACGCAGGAATTCTCTTTCAGACTTGGAATACCGCAGTCTTGCAAACAAGGACCAGCCTGCTGGCCGGTGAGCAGTGCTCTGGGATGGCGGTTGCCCAGGTAACCATCTAACCACTCTGCAGGGACCTGGGGATGGATCCTCATCAAAAGTCCCACAACTACTCTCTCCTCTTCCAACCCGTGAGTGCGTGCTAAGTCCCTTCAATAGTGTCTGACTCTTTGAGACCCTATGCACTGTAGCCTGCCAGGCTCCTCTGTCCCTGGGATTCTCCAGGCAAGAGTACTGAGAGGGTTGACATGCCCTTCTCCAGGGGATCTTCCTGACCCAGGGATCGAACCTGCATCTCTTACCTCTCCTGCACTGACAGGCAGATTCTTTGCCACTAGCGCCACCTGGGAAGCCTCCCCTTCCAACCTAGCCCCCTTCATTTTGTTTTCCTGGCAGGGGGCTACAGTGGTCTTCAGAAAACGTGGGTGGGATCTATCATTCCCCTGCTGAAACTTTTCATAGGTTTCATGTTGCCCCAACTCAGTCGGTAAAGAATCTGCCTGCAATGCAGGAGACCTGGGTTCGATTCCTGGGTCGGGAAGATCCCCTGGAGAAGGAAATGGCAATCCACTCCAGTTTTCTTGCCTGGGAAGTCCCATGGACAGAGGAGCCTGGTGGGCTACAGCCCATAGGGTCGCAAGAATCGGACACGACTTAGTGACTAAATCACCACCGTCAACAAGTAAACTCCTACCACAACCCGTGAGAGCTGCTCACTGTGGTCCCCGGCTCTCTGATCTCTCTACCTGCCATCCCCACCCTTGCTCATTCCGGTCCCAACACTTCTGCTTTTCCTCCCCGGGCCTTTTCACTTGCTCTTTATTCCTGTGGCTCGTGGTTCTTATCTTCCACCTGTCACCCTTCAGAGA
>NW_011494865.1:914038-931023 GCF_000754665.1 Bison bison bison | reverse complement strand
CAGAGAGGCCTTCCCAGATCAGCCTGCTTAAAACAGCCATCACAGTGCTCTCTCCGTCATCCTGTTTCATTTCTTTCCAACACGTATCACTATTAAAATAACTCTTCTTTATTGATTTGGGGTTTTTTTCTTCATGGTTTATCTCTACCCCCAGAAAGTTAAGTTCCTCAAGGACAGGAACCTTGTCTGGCCTGTTTGCTCTGGGTTCCTGGGCCCAGCAAGTACTCAGTAAGTGTTGGCTGGATGAACGAATGAAAGAAATTAATGCAGATTTTCACAGTGCCTAGGGGTCTAGAAAGAATGCACCACCATCCTCAATGGAATACATGCCAAGGATGTATGTGGTTCTACACGCTTTAGTGTGTGAACCCGATCTTTCAGCAACTCTAGGAAGTAGGCAGTCAAATATTATTCACATTTTATAGATGAGAAAATGTAGGCACAGAGCAGTTAGGTGGCATGCCCGAGGCCACATGGCTGCCAAACCCAGGCACGGCCACCTCTCTATGCTGCCTCATCTATGGGGAAACATGAGGTGTGATGCAAATTGCTTAGATAGGTTACACAAGACAGAGAAAGTCCATTTTGTTGCCTGTGGCCACTCCCACTGAAGGGCAGGATAACCTGGTGTGCCGCAGTCCATGGGGTCACAAAGAGTCGGACACAGCGACTGAGCAAACAAACTCCCACATGGGTGTAATCAAGCTGCAGCTAGCAGGAGGCACGGGAATAAAGGATCCCCTAAAAGAAGCAGCAGAATCCTAGGGTGGAGTGGCTCAGAAGCCCCTGTGTTTCCTGCCACCCCAGACTCAGTTTTTCCATTTCCAAAGTGCAAAGAGGATGGTGGTAGGGGGTGGAGATGACAGTGAGTGGGATGCAGGCAGCAGGGCTAGGCCTGAGGATCTAGGTCAGAACCCGGAGGTGGAGTGCCGTGCACACCTGCAGTTTCCACTTGCCTGGTGTCCGGGTCCCCTTCTTCTGCAGGGAGCACCCATTCTCTTTTGGGAGGCACACCCTGGCGGGGCAGGGGAGGCGGCTGTCCAACAAGGTGCCCTGCCTGCCCCTGGCCGCCTGGTGGGCGTGTGACCCAACTAAAGCCAATGGAATCCTCTCTCCAAACTGGCGGAGTCCCAGCTTGGGGGAGCAGGAGGGAAGGAGGAAGGCATACCCTTTCCAGGCTCTGCCCAAAGCATGCGCATCCTCCTAGCTGGGGAGCCCCCCGCCACACTCACTGTCCTCAGGAATCTTTGCCTCCCCACCTGACCTCATTTCTTACCACTTCCCCATCACTTGCCACTTTCCTGCAACACCATCACCTTTCTATTCCCCAGACCAGGCACACTTCTTCCCGCCCCAGGACATTTGTGGCTTGCTGTTCCCTCTACTTGAAACATTCAGCTCCAGACCTTCCTTTGCACAACTGGCCTCTTCTCATCATTTCAGCCTCCATCAGAGGTGTCCTCCGAGAGGCCTGCCAAGATCTCCCGCTGAGCCCTGACCCACGCAGCTGGCCAGTGTCTACCACATGCTCTCATTGTATTGCTTCATGCATCCATCATCGCAGCTCAGGTGGTTTCACCGATTTACTTGTTGGCTTATTTCTCTCTGCCTCCCCTCACTTGATGTCAACCCCCTGAGAGCCCTTCTCTGATTGAGTATCTCACTTCCCACTGCCTCCCTGGGCTTGACAGAGCTCCGGGCACTTGGTTGGTGCTCAATAAATAAATATTAACACTCTCCTGGTGGGTCAGATGGCAAAGAATCTGCCTGCAATGCAGGAGACTTGGGTTTGATCCCTGGGTCAGGAAGATCCCCCGGAGAAGGAAATGGCAACCCATTCCAGTGTTCTTGCCTGGAGAATCTCATGGACAGAGGAGCCTGGAGAGCTACCATCCATGGGGTTGCAGAGTCGGACACAACTTAGCGACCAGCAATTTCCCTGTGTATATACAGAAGGTGGAAAAATGGTAAACCTATTTACAGAGCAGGAATAGAAATGCAGACTAGAGAACAGACTTTGGACACTCAGGGGAAAGGGAGGGTGGAACAAATTGAGAGAGTAGCATTGAAACATATACATTGCTGTATGTAAAATAGATAGCTAATGGGAAGTTTCCCTATAACACAGGGAGCTCAAAGCGGTGCCCCGTGACAACCCAGAAGGGTGGGATAGGGTAGAGGGTGGTTCAAGACGGAGGGGGCATATGTATATATTCCTATGGCTGATTCATGTTGTTGTATAGCAGAAGCCAACACACTACTGTAAAAATCAAAAATAAATTTCAAAAACACAATTAAAAATTTTAAAGTTTACAAATAAATTGCATTTGAATGAATGGGACAACGGAGTAAGTCTAACGCCAGGGAATCCTCACAGGGAATAACACTTCGAGGAGCAAGAGGGTGGGGGAATTCTTTGTCCTGTCTTCGACCAGGAAAGCTGGTGCCCAGCAGAAGAGGTGACCATTCAGGACTCATTCAACCTGCTCTTCCTTCCCTGGTGGAGCAGAGTTTTACAACCTCGCTTGGGCTTTGGGGCACTTCACACAATTGTATACAGAGTCTCCCCGAGGGCAGGGAATCCCCATCTGTAAGCCTCCCTTTCTCCTCACCCCAAGCTTCCAGGAATGACTCTTTGCTTCTCTTCTTTGCAAGAAACACGTGTGGCCTGAGGAACCTTTGAACACCTGGACTGGAGGCACCTGGGAAGCGGGAGGATGGGAGGACAGCCAGCCGACAGGCTGGGTCCTGCCCGATGCCCGTCCAAACGCATCGGCTGGCATGTGGGCGGTGTGGTCCGACTGGTTGGGTGAGGATAGGGTGTGGGCTGGCAAGGGTGCCAACCAGTGAACTGCGACACCCCCACCCTGGAGATGGGCAGGCTCTGCAGGAAGACAGCTCGTCTCAAGCCCCATCAGCACTGACTCTGGGTTTAGGACCCTCAACTCAAGAAGCCCTGAGATTCCCTGGCATCTTTCCAGGAGCCCAGAAGCTGCTGGGCTAGACGACACTGCCATTTGCAGGGGGGTAGAATTTTCTGGGTTTCCCTGGTGGCTCAGTGGTAAAGAACTCACCTGCCAATGCAGGAGTCTTGAGTTTGATCCCTGGGTTGGGAAGATCCCCTGGAGAAGGGAATGGCAACCCTCTCCAGTATTCTTGCCTGGAGAATCCCATGGACAGAGGAGCCTGGTGGGCTAGAGTCCATGGGGTCACAAAAGAGTCGGACACAACTTAGTGACTAAACAACAACAATAAGAATTTGCCGCCCTAAAATATGTCTCTTTGACATATTAATTATTTTAAGCTGGTTATTTTCTGGAAAACTCTGAAAAACTGAGTAGGGTTACCCTTTTGTCAGGAACATTTACATTAGGAGGGGAATTTCCGTTTGCAAGGGTGTCTCTCTCTGCATCTAGAACAGGAGGCTGACCAACCCCCTAGAAACTCTTAGCTGGGGAGAAAGCAAGGACTTGAATTTGCATAACGACCCTACCTCTGTTTACTGTGCATTTCCTGGTCACCTCCCAGAAATGACTTTCCCACCCTCAACATCTGCTTTTGTCTTTAGCTGAACATAGAACTTAGGTGAGGCTTTTGGTCATCTTGGGCTTCCCAGGTGGCTCAGTGTTAAAGAAATCTCCTGTCAATGTGGGAGACGGAGGAGATCCCAGGAAATCGACGCGGGTTCAATCCCACGGAAGACCCCTTGGAGGAGGCAATGGCAACCCACTTCAGTATGCTTGCCTGGAGAATCCCATGGACAGAGGGGCCTGGCAGGCTACAGCCCATAGGGCCGCAAAGAGTCAGACACGACTGAGCAACTAAGCATACACACCCATGAAAATGGTATTAAAGGTGAGGGTTTGGCCATTTGGGGGAATAATTCAGTTTTCCTGGATCTCTTCTAAATATACATTTTTTTTTTTTACTTTTCTTTTTTTTACTTTTGTTTGATTTTCTCATGTTAATTTGTCTCATGTCAGTTTACTTCTTAGACCAGCAAAAAGAACCAAGAAGGATAGAGGAAAATTTCCTCCTCCCTGACACATACATACAACAGATGCTTTTGAATATCTCCTATGTGTTCCATAACATCATCTTATGGAAAAACCCAAACAAACTTTTTTGGCCAACCCAGTATCATGCCTGATAGTGGCTGTTGCCCTTGGGGAACCTACTTGGTGCCAACTATTGTTTTAAGCATCTCATATGAACTAATTTGTTAGGCTCCCTTTACAGCCTATGAGGTGGATACCATCGTCTCCTTTTATGGGCATACTGAGGTACAGAGAGGCTGAGAAATCTGTGAAAGTCCACAACGAGAATTTGAAAAAATTGTGAATGTTCCACTGCTAGCTAAGTTTTATTCTTCCCAAATTCATCTAGGTTTTGTTGAAGTCTTAACCCCTTGGGATGTGACTGGACTTTGGGTCTTAAGAGGAGTAATTCAAGTAAAAATGAGCTCATTAGGTTTTCTTAGAAGAAGAGGAGGTTAGGACATGCAACATACAGTTGCGTGAGGACACAGGAGATGTCCCTCAAGAATCCAAGGAAAAAGCCTCAGAAGAGACTCACCCCACTGACACCTTGATCTTGGGACTTCTAGCCTCCAGAATTGTGAGACAATTTCTGTTGTGTGAGCTGCTCATCTGTGTTCCTTTATTCAGTCCAAACAGACTGACACAGAGATGCAGAGCCTGGATGTGGATCCAGGCAGCTTAGAGTGCCTGTCATACCCACCAAGCTCTCTCCACCAAGCTCTGCTCTAGGCATCCTAGCACCCAACTAAGCCTCTCTCCTTGTGGTCATCAGAGAGACTGAATGGGACTTAGAAAGAGAACACCATTCTTCTTCTTCTTTAAAATTTTTATTTATTTTATTTTGGCTGCTCTGGGTCTTCATCACAGTGTGCAGGCTTTCTCTAGTTGTGGGAAGGGGGCTCTCCAACCGTGGCACGTGGGCATGCCCCATGGCATGTGGGATCTTAGTTTCCCTACCAGGAGCTGAACCCACGTACCCTGCCTTGGAAGGCAGATTCTTAACCACTGGACCACCAGGAAAGTCCCTGAGAACAACATTCTTAATCCATGATTTAGTGTTACTAATTGCATCCCTAAGTATCCCATGAAAGAAACCATTGCCAGGACTGCCAGGGTGTATGGATCTCATTTTGGGAAATATAAACTGGACCTGTTAGGACCAGCCTGGGTCCCTGACAATCCACAGGCCCCAGTTCCCTAGTGGTTGGCTCTCTCCGGCTTTTGCAGGATAGCTGACCATCTTCAGAGTCTCCAGACTGGCACTTAGCTCTACTGATCGGTGTGAACTTGACCACCAAAAGCCGTCTCTCTCTGGGATCCCACCACATGGACCGGCCCCTATGTGACTCCATGGAGTAGGGCAAGCCTTCTCAGTCTAATGTGCATCTTCTGGAGATCCTGCTTCAGTTCGGTCTGGGCGGGGCCTGAGATGCCGCGTCTCTGACAAGCTCCCAGGTGATGTTGACGCTGCTGGTGGAGAGGGAGGGTGACTCAGGATCTGGGCTCATGTGAAGACTTCAACAGATGCTATGGGTCCCCGCCACACACCAGAAGCCAGTGGTTGGAGAAGAGGTTACTCTTCCTGGGAGTGGGAAAGTTTAGAAATCATTTTCAGAAAAAAACAAAACATCTCCTTACTTAATCTACCAAAGGGCTCATTTGCAAGTTTTCTGGCCCCCAAATCTGGGATCTGCCATGAAAGAGATCCTGGAGTTGGCTGGTTCTAAGCTATAGGACCAATGTCTAGTAGACGTTCATACTCCTGAAGCCAAGAGTAAGACTGGGAGCTTTGGCTTAAGCCTGCAGAGTGATGCAGAATTGAGGTGAGCTGGGGAGGCCCCTATAGCTGCGTGGGGAGGGGATGAACCAAAATTGATAAGTGGTCAATGCCTTCTCCTTCTAGGAGAATCTTACACTCTGAGTTCTGACACTCCACACTCCAATTCATCACATGATCCTGGACAAGATTTGAGCACTCATTCCAGAATCTTCCAACTCCTTCCTCAAGGATCACCCACTTTCCAGGATCAAAAGACACTTCTTCAGAGAGGCCTTCCTTTCTTGGATCCCCATGGCTGTTCTGTCTGAATCAACTCCTTCCCCCCATCTGTTGTTAGACTGTCTTACAACTTTTTTTTATACTGTGATCACTGATTTTTTTTTCACTTCCTTAATAGCAATTACCACACCTTGAAATTACATGTTTGTTTCTTTATTTATTTATCTCATGGCTCCTCCACCAAATTGTACCTTCTACTGGGTTGAGGACCATGTCATTTTCATCCATCCATATTGTTTGTCTCCCAGCACTGTATGGAGCCTGGCCCTTGAGAGGTCTTAGATAAATAGTTGTTGGATGAAGAAATAAGGACAGCACCGCTTCTGAACTTTAACATACACATGATTCATCTGGGGATTTTGTTAAAATGCAGATTCTGATTCAACTGGTCTGGATGGGGCCTGAGAGTCTGCATTTTTTTTTTTTTTGGCTGCTCTGGGTCTTTGTTGCTGTAAGAGGGCTTTCGCTAGTTGTGGTGAGCGGAGGCTACTGTAGTTGCAGTGGGTGGGCTTCTCATTGCAGTGGCTTCTCTTGTTGCAGAGCGCTGGCTCTAGAGCACAGGCTCAGCAGTTGTGGCACAGGGCCTTAGTTGCTCCAAGGCACATGGGATCTTCCCGGACCAGGGATTGAACCCTGTCCCCTGCATTGGCAGGCAGATTCTTAACCACTGGTCCACCAGGGAGGTCCCAAGAGCCTGCATTTCTCAGAGGTTCCCAGAGGCTGCTCAGGCTGCTGGTCTGTGGACCATGCCCTAAGTAGCAATGACCCAGGGAAAGTCTGTCCTCTTCAGCCATCCAGCCCACCATCCCCTTCCCCTTCCTCATTGCTCAGTACCCGAGGAGAGGTCTCAGAGGCAAGGAAGGGGCTACTGAAACCCAAGGAGGATTAATAATGAAGTAGGAGAAATTCCAAGGCGCTCAGGATTAATGATGGTGCAGAAGCTTAGCTGAGCGTAGAACACCAGGCTGGCAGCTTACGTGACCTGGATTGTCTAGACCTGGGAAGGCTGGATGAGGATGGTCCTAGGATCCCTCCCAGCAAGGAGCTAGGCTGTTTCAGGGCTGGAAAACCTAATCCTTGCTGTACCAGCTTGTCTCCACTCTCAATGCCAAGTTCACCATGTACGTCCCAGCAGTATGACACGCCTGACCTGGATGTTTCAGTGGTGGGTGCTCCACATTGCCTTGGTGACCATACCTGTCCCCCACCCACCAGGTCACTCACACACCGTGCCGTCCAGCAGTGGAGACATGGGCAACTCTCCTGGGACCCACCTCTGAGGGAAGGTAAGGTGGCCTTCCATCGGCCAACAAAATCTTTCTCAAAAGGACGTCAACTCACACGTGACTAGGGTGTTGGGAAACCCGACATTCAATGTGACTATGACCACGTTTGGTTAAAGGACTAATGCAGAGTTTCTCAAACTGTGGTCCACACATCGCCAGCATCAGAAACATTTTGCAGTTGGGGATTGGCGAAAGACCTTGTTAAATATGCAGATTTGGGGTTTTCACCATCAGACCTACTGTTCCAGCACTTCTAGAAGGGGGAGTGGGGGGTGTGGAATTTTCATGGTTCATAGGTTCTCCCACGTGATTCGTTTGTTCTGTCTCCTTTCAAACTCAATGGGCTCATATATCTGCTTCCTTCTCAGTCTGTGTAGTTTTTATTTCCTTTTGTGTCAGTTCTATCGTGTGTATGTCTTTGATCGTCAGCTACCTTAAATCCCTTTGCAAGCCAGATAAGTAGAGTAAATACACAAGGCTTCAAATGTGACCGGGTGTCCCAGGGAACCAGCCCTGCCCCTCTGATGCTCTTCTTGCCAGTGAATCTACCAACAAAGCAATGCTCACACAGAAGCTACCCGATGAGCCTTCCTTTATACCTGAATTGAGCCAGATGGTCCCTGTGTCTTTCCTGAAGAGCTGAAGGAAGCATCTTCAGCTCTTCAGGAAACATCCGCACCCTTGGACATGCCAATGGACCAAGCCGAGCCCTTCACACTGGCTCAAGAGAAGTGCCCGTTATAAGTGAGCCCCAGACCCCTCAGATTTCTATGTAAGATTACTTTTTACAGCTCCCTGAAGGGACTTCTGAGCCTCGTTTGGGTTATTCTTCTCCCAGACCCAGCATCATTCTAAAGTAGGAGTAGAATCTTGGGTTACAAGTTACTATCATTTCTCACCTCTTAATCTCTCCGCCTGAGCCCACTCTCATCACCCCCCAACCTTCTCCACACAACAGTCAACCAGGGCTTTCCTGGCTCAGTGGTAAAGAATCTGCCTGCCAATGCAAAGGACACCAGTTTGATCCCTGGTCCAGGAAGATCCCACATGCCTCAGAGCAGCTAAGCCCATGTGCCATGACTACTGAGCCAGCGCTTTAGAACCCATGGGCCGCAACCACTGAGTCCACGTGATGCAACTATTGAAGCCTGTGCACCTAAGAACCCCCGCAAGAGAAGCCACCAAAATGAGAAGCCCAAACAATGAGAAGCCCCCACACCGCAACAAAGAGTAGCCCCTGTTCACGGCAACTAGAGAAAGCCTGCGTGCAGCGATGTAGACCCACCACAACCAGATAATTAATAAGCAAAACTTAAAAAATAAAAACAATCAAACCACCTCACTACTGCCTTAAAACCTTTAACTGTTCTTATCACCCCTAGAATGAAGTCCTCAAGCTACCTTAGCCCAACTGCCTTCTCCAACCTCATCCTCACATCCCCCCTTCCCAGCCACACTGGCTTCTTTTGGACCCGCCTACCTACCACATTACCACCCACAGGGCCTTTGATTGTGCTGCTTCCTCCCCCAGCTTTTGCCCAGCCAACTCCTAGCTACCCTTCAGCACCACCTCCTCAGGGAAGCCCTCCCTGATATTTCTGTCTGGGTCAAATCCTGTTACTGCAGGAGCAGTAACTCAAAGAGCACCATCTTCCTTGTCCTTCATAGCACACATCACATTTGTTTGTGGTTGCTTAATTCATTAATTCGCTGTAGTAAGGGTGCTTGTGCACCCTACTTTCAGTAGGACAGTTCTTATTTATGACTATTGTCCCACTGGAATTATCAATAGCATCCCTCTCTAGTTAGGGAGTTTGGGATGAACATGTACCCATTACCATATTTAAGATGGATAACCAACAAGGATCTACTGTATAGCACAGGGAACTCTGCTTAATGTTATGTGGCACCTTGGATGGGAGGGGCGTTTGGGGGAGAATGGATACATGTATATGTATGGCTGAGCCCCTTTGCTGTTCATCTGAAACTATCACAAGTCATTGTTAATTGGCTATACTCCAACATAAAATTAAAAATTAAAAAATAGCATCCCTTTCACTCTTAAGGGTCTTCCCTGGTGGCTCAAATGGTAAAGAATCTGCCTGCAATGCAGGAGACCTGGGTTCAATCCCTGGGTTGATAAGATCCTCTGGAGAATGAAACGGCAACCCACTTCAGTATTCTTGCCTGGAGAATTCCCATGGACAGAGGAGCCTGTCTGGCTACAGTCCATGGGGTCACAAAGAGTTGAGCATGACCGAGCAACTAACTCTTTTTTCCACTCTTAAAAGTGTCTTGGTTCAGATGGTCAATTATATGGCTGTCCCCATGACAGCCCACCCCACCAGACTGTAAGCTCTCTGAGGACACTGCTCATCCTTGCATTGGGGAGAACCAGGCAGAGCCGGCATGGCTATTGATGACCTACCCTTGATAGTGACATAGCATCACTCCCACCATGTTGTTGGTTGAATAGATGAGCCCGAACTCTCAATGGACTGAGTATTTTAAAGAATTTGCAGACAAGTCTTAAAACCCCCACATATCCCCAAAGACTTGAATTTCATTCACTAATTCATTTGTCAAATATTTATGGATTCCGGTGCTCCTGCCTCTTGTCAGTAGTTTGGGCACGAGAGTTCCTAGCTGAGAGGTAAGGGGTGAAATATAGACTGTTCACTAAGCCAATATGCCTGGCTTGGAGTTGTGTCTGCTTGGAGGAAGGAGCATTTTTTCTCCCCTTTGTATGAAGGTGACCTCTTTATGGGCTTCTGTGGTGGCTCAGATGGTAAAGAATCCTCCTGCAAAGTAGGAGATTGGGGTTTGATCCCTAGAGCAGGAAGATCCCCTGGAGAAGGGAATGGCTACCCACTCCAGTGTTCTTGCCTAAATCCATGGACAGAGGAGCCTGGTGGGCAAAGTCAGTACCGACTGAGCAACTAACATATACATTATGGCCCTCTTTATACCAAGCTGTATGTGCCGAAAGGATGCCTTTTTTTTTTTTAAACCATCAGGTTGGAAGGGGCGCTTTTTCTGATTTTCATAAAAGTGCTGTAAAGACTAGCAGAGACCCTAACTGATCATCTGCGATGTGTCAGACATGAATGAAAAAGCCACGGGCAAGACAAGAGGTGGCCTCTGCTCTTGGAGACCTCATGTTCTATCGGGGAGTGAAGACAATGAGTGAGAGAGCATATAAATAAAAAATTAACAAATACAGTTACAGATTATAAACAGTGTGAGGTGAGAAAAGTCCTGTGTCTGAGCACCTCCTCTGTGCTGGTTGCAGGAGGCAGAGGCTGAACACCAAGTTCCTTATCCAGGGCATCAGCCTCTCAGGGGTGGTCATGCAGGGGGGCAAACAGAAATGGGCTGTGTCCAAAAGGAGTCCTATTCAGGTAAGGACGGAATTCCAGACTATTCAGATATAAGAACTTGCCGATCAAGAAGTGCCCAGAATGGCTTAAATACCTTCTTGCCTGGAAGCATCGAATGGACAGGAATTTCTGGGTCTCCTCCTGTCCTGTTACTCTTTGAATTTTGAACTGCTGGACCATGAGTGTGGTGTGCAAGTGTATGCCTATGTATGTGTGTGCGTGTACCTTCCGTTGGAAATAGAAGGCACCCCAATTTCTCTATACCCAAAGATTCCTAGGCACTTGTAAGCCCGGCTTCAGTCCTGAGGCTGGAGTCACCTGGCTGGGTTGACAGTCACTCAGCTGAGGGGAATGCGTCCATGGTTTTACAGTCTAAGAGACAAACCACATACACAAACATAGCCAGGAATCTTAGAAAGCAAAGCATAACAAAACTCGTATCAGCGTCAAGCACAATAGTGAGTGCAGCTGACCAGGGCTGGTTAGTAAGTTCCAGGGAGCAAAGGTTTTTTGACCAGCTTGTTCCCTGCTGTCTTCCCAGTGCCTGCCACACCGAAGAGTCACAGTAAGTACACTTTAAGCAAATGATTGGAAAAATATTGTTTTCCTGAGCAATTGCTTGGCAGAAAGGAAGAAGAGGATGTTTTTTTTTTAAAAAAATTAAAAATATTTAGAAAAGTACAAAGGATGCTCTCATAGTCTGCAGGAATAATATTTATGATTGTACTTAAGCTCCCAGGAAAACAAGAGCACAGCCTGGGCCACGATTAACAACAGGAACGGTTTTCTTCTCCTTTTCCTTCTCAGTGCCCAACTGCACTCTGTCTTTTCAGAAGATGGGCCAAGAGAACTGGCCTCTATGCACCTTGTGTGTTGGGAGACACATGGCGACTTGCTTTCGAACTTGCCCAGAACATCCCCTGGGCCATCCTGGACTCGACGCTTGGGTGGTAACGGCATGGGTGGTGGGAGCAAACTCCCATGCTTCCTGTTAGTCTTTCTGACTGTATTTCAGGCAAATTCGAACCTGGGAGCACTCTGAAGCTCTGTCCCTGTGGTGCCAAGACTCCTGCTGCAAACTAGAAGTGCAGTCAAGCAGCCAGACGTTTTTGGATCTCAGTGCCAAACATTTCCATAATGGGAAAAACTCAGACTCAGCCCTCAGGTTCTGCTCACAGTACATCTGTGTTCATTACATGGTGGAAAAAAGAAAGACGTGAAAGTCCCAAACAGCATGGGTGTGCTCAGTCGTTAAGTTGTATCTGACCATTTGAGACCAAATGGACTGTAGCCCGCCAGGCTCCTCCATCCGTGGAATTTTCCAGGCAAGAATACTAGAGTGTGAGGCCATTTCCTGCTCCAGGAAATCTTCCCCACCCAGGGATCGAACCTGTGTCTCCGGCATTGGCAGGTAGATTCTTTACCACTGAGCCACCTGGGAAGCCCAGCAGTATGGCATAGGTAACATTTCCAGAGGCTTGGAGACTCTATGGCTCTTGTCTTTGGTGATCAGCCATCAGTCAGACGGACAATATTTGTCTTGGGGATTCTTCTTGCACTGGCAGGAAATTTGATGATAAAGAGAAGGAGTGAGACCCAGAGCGCCAAAGTTTAAGTGGGAGGACATGAGAGCTTGTTTTTCTGCTGGAAACCATTGTCTCCATCCTTCCCCCAACCCTGTCTGCAGAGGTGGGCGACAGGGAGGAAATGGTCTCCAGAGACTGTATTTCTAAGCTACATACTCTGGGAATTCAGATTTCCTGAATCTCTAGACAGCAGGCATGAAAGGGCTTTTCCCAGATGTCTGTCTGTGGCAAGAAGGGCAGGCAACCGAGCCCCGTCTAGAAGTGCTGATGATAGGATTTGGTTTGCAGGACCCTACTCCATATCTGGAAGAGGAGCCAAGAGAAAATGTTGCTTGCTAGGCCTTTGGATGTGCTTGTTATATTCCTACACTGAGAAGCATTTAGCACTGTAAGCCAAATGCAAAGATAGAGTTGGACCCTGAGGGGTGAATGACTTGCCAAGACAACATGGCTAGTGAGAGATGTTTTTGCTGCTTGGCTTCATGACTTGCTTTGCCAATGAAATGTGAGCATGTAGAAGCTTTTAATAGCCAGTGAGTGGTTCATCATCTTTTCTTCCCAATTCCCTGAGACCAGCAATGGTCCTTGCAGAGGCTGTTCCATCTGCCTGCCTCTGGAAGTAAAGTTGATACGGACTCATGGTCAGAATCAATCCAGAACGGACATATATTATGATCAAGATATATCAATACTTTGGACATCACTGGTGGTTCAGTGGGTAAGACTCTGTGCTCCCAATGCAGGGGATGCAGGTTCGATCCCTGGTCAGGGAACTAGATCCCACATGCTGCAACTAAAGATCCTACATGTTGCAACTAAGACCCAGCACTGCCAGATAAATAAAAATAAATAAATCAAAATTTAATAATGGGTAGCAGAACCTGAAAACACTCAAGCCAGAAAAGACACGCAAGAGGTCACTAAGTTTTCGACTACTTTCTATCTCCACCCCTGAACCAACGCCCGAGACTTCTCCATGTTCTTCCATGCCTTCACATACCTTCTTTACATTTCTCTCTCCCAACATGAGATGACCCTTTTATCAACCAGCTACAGCTGGGAAAGTGACAACCATGATGCCCCAGTGACGTGCAAGAACAGACACCATTTCTCATTCACACGTCCGCAGCATGGCTGGAGCACTTCTGCATCCCACATGGAAGTTCTGAGGTCATGCAGGGAGCCTCTGCTCCCATGTACGTTTTTCTGGGGCCAGTGGACTACTGGAAGTTTATTCTGCTCAAACAAATGGCAAAAGCACAGAAGGGCAAGCCCTACCGCTCAAACACATACCCAGCCTTTGCCTGTGTCGAGTCTGCTAATATCTCATTGGCCAAGGCCAGTCACGTGGCTTAACTCAAGGCCAAGGGGGTTAGTACGCTCTACTAGCCAGGAGATTACAGCTACAGTGCGGATATTCTGCTCCACAGTGGGGTGAGGAATTGGGACCCAGAACTCAATCGAACACACTCTTACTTCTCCCCTACACCATGCTGAAGTTTCAGACTTTCTACTGAAACACCAGGAATGGGGATATAGTGGGTATGACGTAGGTTTCGGCCTCTGCTTTTCCTGGAGAGACAGGTGTGTATTGATTTATTTAATATTTACTTTTTCATATTATTTTGGCGGTGCTTGGTCTTCGTTGCAGCTTGTGGGCCCTTTGTTGCAGAGCTGCGCTTCTCTATTCTCTAGTTGTGGCGTGCAGGCTGAGTTGCCTCACAGCATGTGGGATCTTGGTTCCCCAACCAGGGATCCGACTGGCACGCCCCTCATTGGAAGGTGGATTCTTAACCACTGGACTGCCAGGGAAGTCCCCAGGTGTATATTTAAAGAGAGAAAAAACTAAGAGGTGCAAGTAGCAGGTAAATTGCTCAGGCAGGTGGGGCTCTGGAGAAGGTTTGGAAACAAGTGAAAGATGCAACCCGTCATTCCTTTCTCTGGTCCTAGAGAAGCATCTTGGTGTCTGGCCAGGTTCTTCCCTGTGTGGGGCATGCCCCGCGGGCAGGCAAATGGGAGGTGTTTTTTGGTGACAGGAGGAGGCGGCATTGTCCAGCTTTGAGTCGCAGAGGGAGAACGTACCCTCTTTGCCAATGATCTTGCAGAAGTTCTGATGACAAGACAAAGTCTCCTGAGCTAGCTTGACTCTACCACCTGTCTTACACTTGCTGATCTCCCTTTTTAACAGATCCTAAACCTCAGGCTCATAGACTCTTTTGGGCAACAGTATCTGGTTAGAAGGTACTAACACTGTTTTCTCTGGGTAGTGTTTGTATTAGCAAGTTTGTCTTCTATTTTTGGTAGTTGGGCATTGGTTTCCTGTTTACCATACAATATAGGGCTTCCTTTTTTAAAATAAATATAGTTAGATAAACAGTTGATTGAAAGAAAAATATTAAGTGAATACTGGTTCAGTTGGCCTGCGGATATGGCGGAAATCATGGTGAGTGTTTTGTAAATAGCGATTTAGTGGGAGGAGGAGAGTGAGGTTTGCTACAGTCAGAGTGGGTTCAAACTCACACTCCATCTCTCGGATAGGGCCTTTGGGTGAGTTACTTAGGTAGCTCCTCTGAACCTCAGTGTCTTTATGGGCTGTTGTATTATGTTCATGATAGAGTTTGTGGCACAGTGTGAGGGCTCAGCAAACAGCAGAAACACACCTCTCCAGCCTGTACCTGGACTGTCCATTCTGGGAGAACCTTTGGGTTTTTCTGTCCCCCCAGGTGGCCACGGGACAGGCAGGCATCACTGTTCCTGCTGGTGGTGGGCCCTACACAGACCCCCTCTGCAGCAGCCAGACCCCCTCTCCTCCCCTTTTATGTGGGACCTCAGTTCACATGGACACCTTCCTGGCCCCTTGCCAGCCCCACAAAGAATCTCTTGCTTGGGAGATGAAAGTCTTGATTAGTCACAGAATTTCAAAACGAAAAGAAATGTGGGATGTCAGACACTTGTCCAGCTGGGGAACCTCGGTATGGGGCTTGGATGAAGGCTGCTTCAAATTGCCTAAGGATCTCTAATCTAGACCCAAGGAGGGTTTCCCCTTGCACAGTTTCCCAAAAGGATTGAAGAAAGACTCATCAGGGGACTTCCCCGGTGGTCCAGTGGTTGAAAATCTGCCTTCTGATGCAGGGTACACCATTTGGGTCCCTGGTGGGGCAACTAAGATCTCACATGCCTCGGGGCACCTAGCCTCTGTTCTGCAACTACTGAGCCGGTACATTGCATAGAAAAAGTCTGGATGAGGCAACGAAGACCTAATACAGCCAAAAAAAAACTTCAGAAAATTTAATGAAGCTTGGTTTCCCAGCCAGACCAATTATCACACAATAAGTTAGCATTTCTTAAAAGAGTTTCTAATTCTTTTGTTATTGGCACAAGTCCATTGCCTTATGTTTGGGGGTGAGTGCAAGTAACCTTAACTTGTTCAATTAAAAGCTTAAAAACGTACTGTAATATTGTCGTGGTCCTGTTTTGGAACTTCTCCAACTTTTTCAACAGTAAACCCTCCCTCCCCACCACCGCTCACCCCCCGACAGATGGGAGTCAGGCCCCTCTGACCTTTTCCTTTATCCCACAAGAGCCTCCAGGGCAGATTAACCCTTTCAGTCCCAAATGGGGAAACTGAAGCTGGAGAGAAGTTTGTCTTTTGATGTCGTTTCCAGGGACAATAAATTCCAGGACTGTGGGTTCAAAACACGTGTGGTGGTTTGTGTGAGGCAGACTCTGCGGGAGTCCTAAGATGGGGTCCCTGGTTGCCTAGCCACTTCCCACCAAGGTCAGGGACTCTTAGTCAGAAAATAAAAACAATTATAGCTTAGATTGGTAGTGGTTTAGTTGCTAAGTTGTGTCCCACTTTTGGGACCCCATGAACTATAGCCTGCTGGGCTCCTTTGTCCATGGGATTTCCCAGGCAAGATAACTGCAGTGGGTTGCCATTTCCTTCTGCAGGGGATCTTCCCCACCCAGGGATCGAACCCAGGTCTCCTACATTACAGGCAGGTTCTTTAACAACTGAGCCATCAGGGACGAACTTGCACTTAACCAACCATAAGTACCCTCCAGAACTGAGTGTACTGGAGGTATGACACGTCACTGTGTATAAAACGTCCGTTCTCTTCCCTGTCATCTCCAGCAGCTTAGATTAACTGAATTTAGATTAATTGAGTTTAGATTAACTATGTACCAGGCACGCTCAGGTATGACCATTTCCAGTCTTACAGTAACCTAAGGAAAGCGGTTCTACTGTGACTTCCATTTTCAGAAGGGGAAACTGAGGCAGGAAAGATTAAAGAAAAAATCACTACGTTGAGAAAAGGGCCAGGGAAGGGGTGCTAATGTAGGGAGTCGATTCCACAACGCTGGTCCTTAAGCGTTACGGGAGGGGAAGAGAACGGGGAGAAGACGGGCAGGGGTGGAGGGAGAAGGGCGAATGCAGTGCAGAGAGCCTTCGAGCACCCACTCCCTCCTTCCTTCCCCCCCACCCCCACCCGGCTACCAGCTCTGCCCCAAACTGGCCCAAAGGAGCGCAGGGAGGCGGGCTGGGGCTGGGGTCGCTCCCCGGCTCCGGCCTTCCCCTCCCGGGTCCCCCACCAGCCTCCCGCGGTCCCTCCCCCTCGGCTCTCCCGGCTCCT
>NW_011494865.1:887175-913485 GCF_000754665.1 Bison bison bison | reverse complement strand
GATCCCGGGCCGCCCCGCTCTCGTCGTGTGAGAGTCCCCGGCGCCTTGGCGCGGGTCCCCAGCCTCGTGGGAGCGCGCGGGACCTGCTGCACCCAGGCTGGGTCGGTGGGTCCCTCTTGGCCCCCGGCTGCGGCGGCGGCTCCGTGGCGCCCCCCAGCGGCGAGGAGCTGCTGACTTCGGTCTGGGGCGGTGGAGGGGCTTGGGTGACGCCTCTGTCCCCTCTCCCCTGCGGTTGGACTGGGGAGGAGCATTGAGGGCCCCACCCATAGGTCCAGAGCGACGGGAGGCTAGCGTTCGTGTATAGAAAGCCTATACACTCTTCCCAAACCCAGGGTCCTAAACCCACCGGTAAAGAATCTGCCTGCAATGCAGGAGACCTGGATTTGATTCCTGGGTTGGGAAGATCCCCTGGAGAAGGAAATGGCAACACACTCCAGTATTCTTGCCTGGAGAATCCCATGGACAGAGGAGCCTGGCGGCTACAGTCCATGGGGTCGCAAGAGTTGGACACAACTTAGCAACTAAACCACCACCACCAAATCCATTCCGGGGAGGCCCTGTTTGGGGGCTGACACGGGAACCTCAAGAATGAGGGTTAGGTGGGGGCACCTCTACCTGCGGGAGACCCCACATTGCAAAGCCCCTCCCTCCAAGCCACCGAACCCACCTCTGACTTTGGAACAAGAATGACAGCCCCGTTTCAAGTTTGGGAAAATGGTCAGTGCCCCCTCCCAGGCTCCTAAGCGGTGCATGTGAAGTGTCCTGGGGGTGATCTTTGAACTTAGCTGTATCTAAAATGCAGAGAACAGGTAAAAAGTGACAGGCAGGGTGAGGAGTAAGGTAAGGGGCTTGGAGAGGGTCTTGAGAAGCCAGCGGCCCCAGTATTGTATGCCTTCACTGATAGGAGACACTTAGAATAGGCGAGTTCATAGGGACGGAAAGTAGAGTAGAGGTTAGCTGGGCTGGGGAGAGGGATGGGGAGTCCTTGTTTAATGGGTACAGAGGTGGGGAGGATGCAGAGATTTGGGGTATAGATAGTGGTGATGGTCCTATGACATGGTAAATGTATTTAATGGCACTGAATTCTACACTTAAAAGTGGTGAAAATGATTAAAGTTATGTTCTGTATGTCCTGCCACAATTAAACCGAGTCTGCAGCCACCTCTGTGCTTCAGTCTGAATCAGCTAGAAATCTGGGAGGCCAGTCACGGTTGCCGGCTACCTCTCCCCAGAATTTGGCCTCAGTATAAGGAAGTGGAAGAAGGGCGAGGAAGGGACTGAAGCCAGGTTTCCCCAGGAGTCTGGAAGGGACGAGGAAGGGAAGCGAAGCTGATAGAGCCTCTGCAGGGCACGGCACGCTCCAGAAGCCACCCCCCACCCACCCCACCACCCTGCACCAGCTCCTACACGCTCCCAGGCTGCAGGTGGGAAGAGCCAGGCCAGAGACCTTAAGTCAGTTTCTCAAGGTCCTTGGGCTAGTAGGTGCCAAGAGCCAGACTTTGGATCTCCGTCTGTTTTCCCCAGTCCCTACTTATAGTGACACCTGGAGATGCCCTGGTGGGACTTGGAGAGGCAGGGGGAAGACCATTCTGGGGAAATCAGGGCCCCGATGCCCACGGGGCCCTTGGCAGATGCCAAGCCCGAGGCAGAGGGAGGGCATGGGGGTGGCAGGAAGGTGCAGAACCTGTTTTCCCACCTAGGGTTTTTGGATCAGCGTCCTCCACCCTCGCTGGGAATTGGGGAGTGGGAGGCAGGGAGTGGGCCACATAGCCTGTAGCTGCCTCTGTCCTTCCAGTGGGGAAATCGAGATTCACCCGAAATCTGGGAACAAGTGACTGCGTTGGAAGCCACAGAGTGGGGGCCAGAGGGCGGGTGAGGGCAGGGCCAGGCCGGTGGGCACTGATACTGTGCTGCCCCACCCAGAGGGGAGAGGCCAAGCCCTCTTCTGCCTTCCAGGCCCCAGGTTAGGGCACAGTTTATGAGGGGCTTCCCAGGTGGTACAGTGCTTAAGAATCCACCTACTAATGCAGGAGACATAGGAAATGTGGGTTTGCTCCCTGGGTCGGGAAGATCCCCTGGAGAAGGAAATGGCAACCCACTCCAGTGTACCTGCTCGGACAATCCATGGACAGAGGAGCCCGGTGGACTCCTGGAGTCCATGCGGTCACAGAGTTGGACGAGACTGAACACACACAGCACACAGAGGGGCTGGCAAAGGTCCATGGCAGCCAGTTGTAGATCCAGGGCACAACCATCCTGTCCTCCCTGCCACTCCCCTGCACACACAAGTCTTGTCTGAAGCCCTTTGTTTATAGAGTGGAAGTGAATGTTTCACCTAGATTTTCTGTCTGCCTTGTGCATATTATCTTCAGGGCGGGAGCTTAAAGCACGTGTGTGCGTGTGCACAGGCTCTCGATTTTCCAGCCATGGGTGATTCCCAGGAAGGCTCAACGGGCCCATGTCTCATCCCAGGCCTGCCCTTACTCCCCTGCCCTCCGGGGCCTTCCTGGTTGACAGGGGCATAGTGGAGGCTGGCTCTTTGTCACAGTGAACTCCGTCAGACGTGACCAGGAAGGGAAGTCTGTCGAGACAAAAATACAGGAATGCCTTTCCAGGCCAGATGGGGTGGTGGTGGATTGCTGGCTGCTTGGCGGGATTTGTTTGGAAGGCAGAAGTCCAGCGGACTGTCCTGGGGAAAGCAGATTGGTGTGTGTGTGTGTGTGTGTGTGTGTTGCAACATGTGGCTGCTGCCCAGCTTTGTGGGCAAATGAGGCCTCTGACCCTGGCTTCGGGGGCTAACGTGGCGCAGAGGTGGGTTCTCCAGTCATGGGGTGGTGAGAGCCATCCCCCCAAAGAGGGAAGCAGAGTCCTTCCAGGAGAGGCCATTAAAAGCTGACGGCAGGACTCCAAGACAGGGGGGTGGGCTCCAGGGACCTCTTACTGGGCGATTGGCAGCAGCAGCTGGGGAACCAGGGCAGCTGGCACCTTAGACAGAACTGGGACCCGACCCTTGGATGTTGGCGTCATCTCATCCAGGGAAGAACAGGGATGGGGTGGGGGTGCTGGAAAAAGGAGGCGCCCCTTCTCACCCGGCTTCCTGCAGGAGTGACCCCAAAGCGCAGTTTTGGCAGGACTGGCCTGTGGCTGGGGATTGTCAGATGCGTCTGGCTCTTGTTAGGGACAGGCCGATGGGGGAGTCTAAAAATACCCAAGGCAGAGCTGCCACCCAGCAAGAGCACCGGCCTGTAACTGGGCAACCACGGCAGCACTCGCTGTCCCAGCTCCAGTCACTGGGGCTCTTCCAGGCGGCTAAGCCCTGGGAGAGGCTGGGAGGCGTGAGAGTGCCCTGGGCCTCTGTGGGCTAGGATCAGAGTGTTTCAGGGGCATAAGGGCCTTAGTACGGATATGAGAGTTGGACCGTAAAGAAGGCTGAGTGCCAAAGAACTGATGTTTTCAAGCTGTGGTGCTGGAGAACATGCTGGAGAGTCCCTTAGACTGCAAGGACATCAAACCAGTCAATCCTAAAGGAAATCAACCCTGAATATTCATTGGAAGGGCTGATGCTAAAGTTGAAGCTCCATTACTTTGGCCACCTGATGTGAAGAGCCAGTTTACTGGAAAAGACCCTGATGCTGGGAAAGATTGAAGGCAAAAGGAGAAGGGGGTGACAGAGGAGGAGATGGTTGGATGGCATCACTGACTCAATGGACATGAGTTTGAGCAAACTTCGGGAGACAGTGAAGGACAGGGAAGCCTGGCGTGCTGCAGTCTGTGGGGTCACAAAGAGTGGAACGTGACTTGGTGACTGAATGACAACAACAAAGGGCCTTAAAAGTCCCAATGTAACTGCTAGGGATGCTCAGAGAGGAGGAGTGACTCACTCGAGGTCACTCAGCAGGTTGGCAGCAGTACCTGGGCTAGAACTGGGTCTGGGGACTCATTGCCAAGGAGCTGGATGACTGGGAGTTGCCAGTGGGTTCCTAGGCCAGGTCCCGTTATGGTCCCCCAGGTCCCAGGGACCCTTATGACACGTGTCATCCATCCAAGATGTTGAGTTTCCACGCTCGCGTGCTGATCAGTGACAGGTGGGCCAAGAGCAATGGGTCAGTTCCCACTGGCCTCAGGTCACTCCCAGCCAGAGCTGTTGGGCTCTGGGAATATCATCCATCCTCAGGCAGGAAGTAGGAAGACTTGGGGGCTGGAGAAAAGCCGTCTTCCCATCTGAGGACACTTGGTTTGTTCACATGGTATCTCCAGGGCTTAACAAGGAGTTGTTGACCTGAATAGTTAAATTCCCAGGACTCTCACCTTTTTGGGAAGCTGGGCTTCAGTTGATCTAGAAAGGGACTGAAGGTGAAGAGATTCTCCCAACTTCCTGCCCTCCTTGGACAGGTTAGACAACATCAGCTTCTAGAAGCTTCCTAGCACTCCTAGGTCTAGAGCTGAGGGATATAAGCTCTAGATATTTGGATATTTGGTGCCAAAACTGAGCTGAGAAATTTGGGTGTGAAACATCTCTCACCCTGCAGGATGCAGAGAGGGACTGGTTAAGTCCCTCAATGCAAACTGCTTGTAAGCCTAAGATCAAGTAAGTTTGTCCAATAGAAAAGTCCCTTTGAAGGTTTCTCTTTCTGATGCTTTTGATCACAAACTTCTCTGGAGAGCTTTTTTTCCTTAAAATGAGCAGGCAGATGCTTTGCCCTCTGAGCCACCAGGGAAGCCCAAAATGAAGTTAGTTAACAATTTTTGCAATGAATACATGTGACCCAAAGTCTCATTCATCTTATTCTAATGAATGTTTCCCAAAGTGTATTATCACTGGTGGTAACCAAGATCATTTTTAGAAGTTCATAGCTGAATGTGAAACAAACAAAAAGAGTAATTATGTCTTTTTCTCCATTGATATTTGGGGGAAAAAAAACACAAACAGAACACAAACCCATAGTTTCACTACTGCATAGGGTGAAACACTGAGGTTGATGTTGTAAACTCATTTTTTGAAATAATGGAAAGGTGTCATTAATAAGCAATGATGATCCTTGGGTTTGGTAAAAATCTTGGTGACTGCCTTCGGGGAGATGGCAAAAGTGTAAGTGTTAGTCATTCAGCCTTGTCTGACTCTTTGTGACCCCATGGGCAAAGAGCCTGTCAGGCTCCTCCATCCATGAAATTTTCCAGGCAAGAATATTGGAGTGGGTTGCCATTTCCTTCTCCAGAGATGTTCATCCCTTTGACAACAGTCTTGAAATATCTGTGAGCTCCCCGCCCAAGCTCCTCTTCTACAAAGAGGCCCCAGCGTTCAGCTTCAGACTTGATGTGCCACTCAACTTCCGAAGGAGTCTCTGCATCTTTGATGAGGGTCATCATGCCCTCCGATGCCTTGGACGGTTGTTCCGGGGATCAGAAGAGTTGGAATGTTGATGTTCGTGGAAGTGGCTAAAGGTGTTTGTGGTTTGCCTGAACCAAAGGAAAGCTGAGGGAGCATCTGGCTTGCCCACTTTCATCCTGGTGGCTGTTAGCACATGACTCTGGGCAGTGAGCCGTGTAGGCAAAGGGGGATTTCCCTTTCTTCAAAAGAGGTTTCAGTTCCACGAAGAAGATGGTGGGTACAAGCATGTACGTGCCAGGAGCGGAGTTGCGAGATGGGGTTTCAGGGGAGCCCATGTCGTGGTGTGCAAGAGTTTCCTTAAGCCTTTCGGACTGGAGATGGGCTTGGAAGAGTCCCTAGAATTCCCCTGGGCAGTGATAGCTCTGGGTTTGCAGAAAGGAGGGAGAGAAAAGGCAGAGGGTGCAGGCAGAAGTCTTGCTGGTGCAGATGCACGTGTCTCGTTAGCCTGCAGTGCACAGCGTGGGAGAGGAGGGCAGGCCTGGGGGCCGAGCTGGATGGTGGAAATGAAGGGGGCTTCCCTCCACATCCCAATGAACCTGGCTGGGGAAGCAGAAGTGATGATGTTCACACTGCAACACTGGGAAGAAAAAAGAGAGAAAGGGAAAAAGTGGAAGCATCCTAGAAGCAACTAAATACCCATTGGTCACATTAGGGAGTATTTTACAGAAGTTAGGGCTTCCCTGGTGGCTCACACGGTAAAGAATCTGCCTCCAATGCAGGAGACCTGGGTTCGATCTCTGGGTCGGAAAGATCCCATGGAGGAGGGCATGACAGCCCACTCCAATATTCTTGCCTGGAGAATTCCATGGATAGAGGAGCTTGGTGGGCTACAGTCCATGGGGGTCACAGGGTTGGACAAGACTGAGCAACTAACGCTTTACAGAAGTTAAAAAGAGCAAAATTCAGGATCTTCCCTTGGCAGTGCAGTGGTTAAGACTTGCACTCCCAATACAGGATTCTGTCCCTGGATGGGGAACTAAGATCCCATGCAGAGTGGCCAGAAAGCATAAAAATAAAAATTAAAAAAAGACAAGATGCAAGGTGGGGGTGGGAGGGGTAAAATAGGTGGAGGGGATTAAGAGGTACAAACCTCCAGTTACTAAGTAAATAAGCCACTGGGATATAATGTATTTAACCATTAGATTTATCATGATGGCTATTTCATAATGTGTGCAAATGTCAAATCACAATGTAGCACGCCTGAAACTAACATATTGTACATCAATTATATTCTCAATCAAAGTTGTTTAAAAATTTAGATCTCAGAGAAAAAAAACTTGGAGGTTCATCTCTGTGTACCTGTAGAAAGGTCGATAAGTAACAAAGGTATATATGGGAAAATAGGCTATTTACATAAAAGCAAACCGAAAGTAACAGTGTTCCTGTAGCCTCATATGTGTTACATGTATGCAAGGAAAGTGACTGGAAGGACATATCAGAATCAATCAGTGTGGCTACCCATGGGAACGGGGAGATGAAGGAATGGACTGTGGGACTCCAGTCTTGTTTGTTTCTGAGAAAATATATTCAAGAGTTACGTAAGTGTGGTGGTGGTGGTGCAGTTGCTAAGTCATGACTGACTCTTTTTCGACCCCATGGACTGGAGCCTGCAAGGCTCCTCTGTCCATGGGATTTCCCAGGCAAGAGTCCTGGAGTGGGTGGCCATTTCCTTTTCCAGGGAATCTTCCTGACCCAGGGATGGAACCTGGGTCTCCTGCATTGCAGGTGGATTCTTTACTGTCTGAGCCACCTAGGAAGCCCTAATATGTGTCCGTGAAGTTCAGGAATAATGAAATAGTCTTCCCTGAATTCGGTAAGCAGTGTGAGTTTTGCAGGTTTGGAGTGGGGAGCTTTTAGAGGTGGGGGGCAATGGTAGATAGACTAGGTGGGGGCTGTGTGGCAATTCAATGGCAAGGTAACCAGGACGTGTGCCATTCAGCCTCCATGGAACATGCCCCTGGAAACGTCCCTTTGTGTACCTCTCCTGGCCGTGATGGTTTTCTGTCTGGATGCTGTTAACAGACAAGTGGTAGTTTGGGGAGGGGGTAATGTGGTACATTTAGGGTGTGTTAAGAATCCACCTGCAGTGCAGGAGATGAAAGAGACTCGGGTTTGATCCCTGGGTTGGGAAGATCCTCTGGAGTGGGAAATGGCAAGCCACTCCAGTATTCTTGCCTGGAGAATTCCATGGACAGGGGAGCCTGGTGGGCTACAATCCATAGGGGTCACGAAGAGTCGGACTTGACTTAACAACTAAACAACAACAAACTCTCGGACTCTGCAGACCCTGTTCCATTGGATGGTTGGTTGGGTCCCATCACATCCCTCTTTTTTAACAGACATCTGAGTCCTCTTGAAAAAATCCTGGTCCTTTGGGCCAAGAAAGTGTCTTTGCTGCCGATGTGTTGATGGATGTCTTAGAGGCCTGTGTTCTTCCTCTCACGTCAACTTTGTCAGTCCCGAGGGTCCTGGACCACACGAGGGTCCTCTGCCTTTAACAGCCTGGTCACAGAGAACAGAACTCACCCCCACCTCTGCCCTGGGCAAAGCCATCTTGATTCCTGTGTTTCAGATGTGTGTGTGGAATGGAGAAGGAATCCTCTTTCTAAGCGGTGATCACTTCCATTACTTCCGACGGTCTTCGTTTGAGGGACCAGCTCTTTTGAGTTCCCTGGGGTTTCTCCAGGACCCTCTAGCACAGAGCTAAGTATGCAGTGCGTGCTCAGTTGTATTTGATGCTTTGCGAGCCCCTGAGCTGTAGCCTGGCAGGGTCCTCTGTCCGTGGGATTCTCCAGTCAAGAATACTGGAGGGGCTTGCCATTTCCTCCCCCAGGGGATCTTCCCCACTCAGGGATCGAACCCATGTCTCTTGTGTCTCCTGCATTGGCAGGCGGGTTCTTTACCACTGAGCCAACTGGGAAGGGTGCAGTAGGCGCTCAGTAAGTCTCTGCTGTGTAAATAGCTGGGGGAGGGCGTCCCCCCAGGAGTCGCTGGTTTTCCTGCTTTTCAGCCCACCCCCGGAAGGAGTGGCAGAAGCGAGGCCCCCTGCCTTGGATGAGAAGCGGGCAGGAGGCTGCAGAGTGGAGACGGGTGGCGTGGGGTAGGGCTGAGGGCAGCTGCTCCCCCCGCCTGCCCGCCGCACTTGGGTCAGGCCCAAGTGGTACAGTCAGCATCCCTCTATGTCAGCATGACATGGGGTCACATTCTTCTAGGCCAGGGCCCGAAAGAGGCTTAATCATCGGCCCTCCCAGAGTGCGGTCTGCACGCCCACAGGCATTTGGAGATGATTTCTGTAGAGGCAATGTTACAAACTGTAATACGCTCTCTCTTTTTTTTTTTCATGTATTACTAAAATGTCAGTCACTTGGCAAGTGATATTGACTTTCCCTTTACAGTATAATACACATTGAAGGGGCTTCCCTGGTGGCTCAGTGGTAAAGAATCTGCCTGCTGATGCAGGAGATGTGAGAGACTCGGGTTCGATCCCTGGGTCAGGAAGATCTTCTGGAGGAGGAAATGGCAACCCACTCCAGTATTCTTGCCTGGAAAATTCCCTGGCCAGAGGAGCCTGGTGGGCTACAGTCTATGGGGTCGCGAAGAGTCAGACACAACTGAGCACATATCACTATCACAAAATAGTGAGTATAATTGTCTGTGCTGCTGTTTTCATTTCCCTGGGATATTTACCCAGGAGTGGAATTGCTGGGTCCTATGCTAACCAGGTGGTGAAGTGGTAAAGAATCCATCTGCTAATGCAGGAGACGCAAAAGACGCAGGTTCGATCCCCTGGGAGATCCCCTGGAGGAGGTAATGGCAACCCAGTCCAGTGTTCTTGCCTGGAAAATGCCGTGGACAGAGGAGCCTGGTGGGCTGCCGTCTATGGGGTTCATAAAGACTCGGGCACGAGTGAGCACATGCACACATATGGTAACTCTGTGTTTAATTGAGGACCAGCTAGACTTCCCACAGTGGCTGCAGCATTTTACACTCCCAACAGCACTGGATGAAGTTTCTCTGCTTCCCCAAGTTTTAATTCTGTGCCCAGCCCTGTCCTGGCTCCTAAGAAACTTCCACTGGTAGAATTCCTAGAGGTCTAGAAAAGGTTGCAGGGGGCCGGGACCCTGGGTTTAAGCAAGGGCCTACCAAAGGTTCTGGGCTGGGCTGGGCCCAGCTGAGTAGGGGGCGGACGGCGGGGAGGAATGAGGGGCACATGGGGACCACGTGCGAGAAGTGGAAACCATGGAAGGCAGAGCCCTCCATAGCGCTGTTTTCTGCAGGACCCTGGACTGATTTTAGGTTTTGCTGGATACCGCATCTTGTAGTGTGCTGGTCTCTCAGTTGTGTCTGACTCTTTGTGACCCCGTGGACTGTAGCCTGCCAGGCTCCTTTGTCTGGCAGGAATTCTCCAGGCTTGAATACTGGAGTGTGTTGCCATTCCCTTCTCCAGGGGATTTTCCCAATCCAGGGATGGAACCCGGGTCTCCTGCATTACAGAGAGATTCTTCACCGTCTGAGCCACCAGGGAAGTCACTCGGCAACAAAGTTGTTCTCTTTCCAGTTGTCTTTCGGCTCTTCTGATTCCATCAAGGGGAAGATGCGTCTCTGACTGTAATTTTCCTTCTTCTCTCTCTTTTTTTAAAGCTATATTTCTTTTTATTAGTCACAATATCACAGGCAGTGTGCACTCTTTGTGTCTGGCTTCTTTGACTCAGCACAAGGTTTTGTGAATCATCCATGATGTACATGTAGTAGGAGTTCCTTTTGTTCCTTTTCATTGCTGAGTAGCGTTCCATTTTATGGCCATGTCACACTCTGGCTTTGTGTGTGTGGTCATGACGCATGCTTGCAGAGTCTAGTTCCCTGACCAGGGACTGAACCCGGGTCTGCTGCAGTGAAAGTACAGAGTCCTAACCACTGGGCCACCAGGGATTCCATCAGGGGGAAGATGCTTCTTCAATTCTAGCTTTCCTTCTTTAACCTGACAGAGCAGGTCTCCACACAGCCCTTTGGAGGACAACAACACTGAACCAGAACTTGTGAAATTTTTTTAGTGGGGGTGGCTATTAATTTTCACAATCAATCGATGTGGCGGGTCATGCTGATTTTCCATTCCCAGGGAGCCAGAAGATTTCTTCTTGAAATACATATGTTTCTCTTAGAGAGTGGATTTATTTAATGACAAATATGAAGTAAAATCTTACAGTGGTACTCAGGAAGGAGGTGAGCCGATGACTGGAGTTTGGAGAAAACTTCTAATGTTTAGGGCTCAGTTCTGAGGTGCTGTGTCAGGAAGTGGTGAGGTCTCCAGTCCTGGGGCTCATACAAATGGAGGCTGGTTGCTATAAAAATAATCCAGGCAGAGCCTGGGGCAGGGGTGATTCTGTATGATCGCACAGCACCCTTAGCTGAGACTGCATGAGTCTGCGATTCTCATTGTGTGGGGTCCACTTCCCAATTCCACGGCTGGATGGTGTCATAGCTGCAGATGCATATCATCAGAGGTGGCCCAGCTGGACGGGCAAGTTGTCTGGGGGGCTGCCTTTCTTTCCAGCCAGGCAATCTCACAGTTCCCCGGACAACCCGGGGCATGCCGGTGGCGATATGTTACAGGGTGATTCCAAGTTCATGGGGACCACTCCCCAGCTGGCTCAGCATCTGTCCCGATCTTGGATGTTTAACAGAGCGCATCCCTTCCTTTTGTTCCTTTTTCATTGCTGAGTAGGATTCCATTTAATGGCTGTGTCACACCCTGGTTTTATGTGTGTGTGGCCACCACATGGCTTGTGGGATCTAGTTCCCTGACCAGGTTCCCTGACCTAATTAAAGGACATGGCCTGCCAGCTCTCGGGTTAGTGAGTCTGTATGGGCTGCATAGGTATTCTAAAGGAGAGCTGCTATTTTAGTCAGGGTTCTCCAAGAAACAGAGCCAACAGAATGTGTATACATTTGTGTGGCAGAGGATGTGATGGTGAGATAGCGTCACTGACTCAGTGGACATGAATTTGAGCAAACTTCAGGAGATAGTGAAAGGCAGGGAAGCCTGGTGTACATGGGGTTGCAAAGAGTTGGACATGACTTAGTGACTGCACAACAACAACAACAATAACTGTATATGTGTGTGTGTACACCGCTCTCCACATGTACATATATGGAGAGAGGTTTATTTCTAAGGCATTGGCTTATGCAGTTATGAAGGCTAGCAAGTCCAACATCAATGGGTAGGCTGGGAGGCTGGGCACCCAGGGGAAAGCTGATGCTGCAGTTCAGCTCCAAAGGGTGCTGGGGGTGGTGGTGGTAGTGGGTGTAAGTGTTTTGTTCTATTTGAACCTTCAACTGATCAGAGGAGGCCCACCCACATTATGGAGGGCAATCTGCTTTACTCAAAGCCCACTGATTTAAATGTTCATCTCATCCAAAAACACCCTCACAGAAACCCTGTGGCCCAGCCAAACTGACACAGAAAATCAACCATCACAGATGCTTCAGGTGGACTAGACACACAGCATTAAATAAGACAGTGCTGTGTTGTGCTTAGTCGCTCAGTCATGTCCAACTCTTTTCAACCTCATGGACTGTAGCCCACCAGGCTTCTCTGCCCGTGGGGATTCTCCAGGCAAGAATACTGGAGTGGGTTGCTATGCCACTCCAGGGATCTTCTTGACCCAGGGATCAAACCCAGGTCTCCCGAAGCCCTTTTAAAATCATTCCTTTTTAAATTCCCTCCCAACCCTCCAAGGAGAAAACCTCAGTTTTGTACTATTATGTCTTTAATAGAGCTTCCCAAACACATGGAATGTCCTGTTGCTTCAGCAAAGAAAGAGAAAGCGAGCCTTGGGCTCAGAATTTTGAGCAGCAACAGTTTCTAGCTGGAACTGAGTAACGTTCTGTGTTCATTGTATGTTTCTTTCTTCCCCATCGATTGCCATCTTTCCATTTTGGTTGTGATATAAGGTTTCCTTTTGTAAAGAGGTACGTTTAAAAAGTGAGTAGGCTGCTGGTAACACAGGTGGTACACGGATATACCGGAGATGCTGCACGTGGTGCTGGAATGACTGGTTTGGAGGGACATTGACGCAAGCACAGTGAGGACGGTGCCTGAGGAGCCCCTACCTGTCCACACGGCTTGAGCTGCCTGTTGTCTGTTTGTACTTCTTCCCTGCTGGAGACAGCTGGGTGGTTTATTTCCCCTGGGTGACTGCCCCCCGAGAATGGCAGTGCATGAGGGGACGATGCTGACTCTGGGGATGGGAAAGGTCTGGGGGTGGCAGTTCTAGGGTCTCCTTGACCATGGTGGTGGCTGTGATTGGTGCATGTGCGTAGCACTTGTTGGGTGCCAGATGCTGTTCTAAGCACTTTCGGTTTATTATCTCCCGGTGGTCCTAGGAGGTGGGCGTACCATGGTCATTCCCATTGTACAGATGAGAAAACTGAGGCACCGGGTTGTTAGGCTGCTAGACTTTGGTCCAGTCTGGCTCTGTTTATGCTCTTTTGTGTTTTGCACATATTACTTCCTGCTCATCTTCTCCCCTTTGTCCCCTTCGTGTGTTAACTTATCTGGAGGCAGAGGCCTGGCTTCCTGGTCCTGGGGCTCCCTGGATCTGGCCAAGTTGTAGGCATTGATTCCCAGTCCCTAACTTGCTGGCAGAATTCACCCAGTTTTAAATGACAGTTTAGGAAAGATGGAAAAGCTGTTAAAGTGAGCACCACTGATCTCCTGGGGGTTACTTGGAAGTCACTAACACGAGATGCTCTGTGAAGGGAAGAGCATCCCTAACCTGATGGCTGTGAGGATGACAAGCGCCCTGAGTCTGACACCTGCCTCACCTCAGCCACTTAATCCAGATGACATATTGAGTGCCTGCAGGTCCCAGCCTGCTCTGGGCTGGGGTGAGGGTGTGTTGGGTAGCATAATTATAGGGAGCTCCTTGGATGACAGCAGCCAACAGGGAGCCCTTTAATTGATGCGGTCAGACAGCAGTCATTGGCAGAATGGTGGTTATTAGCTCTTCTGCCAAAGCTGTGCAAATTAGCAGACACTCACCAAGTGTTTGCTGAGTAACCCTGGGCACTGGGGGTATGTAAAGCATGGTTTCTGTCTTTGAGGAACCCTGAATCTAAGGACAGTGTTTCTCTTGTATCAGTTAGCTCTTGCTGTGTAACAAACCGTCCTGAAATGCACAGGCACGTCCCAATTCATTGCCCTTCACTTGATTGCACTTTGCAGATTCTGTGGTTTTGTTTTTGTATTTTTTTTAAAAACAAATTAAAGGTTTGTGGCCACCCCATGGTGAGCAAGTCTGTCAACACCGTTTTCCCAACAGGGTTTGCCCACTTTGTGTGTGTGTCACATTTTGATAATTCTCTCAATATTTCAAACTTTTTCATTGTTACAATATTTGTTATGTAATCTGTGATCTTTGATGTTACGACCACGATTTGCTAAAGTCTCAGATGATGGGTGCTTCCCTGGTGGTTCAGGCAGTAGAGCGTCTGCCTGCAATGTGGGAGATCTGGGTTTGATCCCTGGGTCAGGAAGATCCCCTGGAGAAGGAAGTGGCAACCCACTCTAGTACTCTTGCTTGGAAAATTCCATGGACGGAGGAGCCTGGTAGCCTACAGTCCATGGGATTGCAAGGAGTCGCACACGACTGAGCAACTTCATTTCAGATGATGGTCAGCAACTTTTGCAGTAGAATATTTTAAAATTAAGGCATCTACATTGTTTTTCTTTTAGGCACGATGCTATTGCACACCTAATAAACTACAGTGTAGTGTAAACATAGCTTTTTAAAAAACTTTGTTTTTTAATATTTATTTTGGCTGCGCTGGGTCTTCGTTGCTGCCCACAGGCTTTGACAGGCTTTCTTTAGCTGTGGCAAGCAGGGACTACTCTCAAATTGCGGTGCACATGGGCTTCTCCTCGCAATGACTTCTCTTATTTCAGAACACGGGCTCCTGAGTACACGCTCAGTAGTCGTGGTGGACGGGCTTAGTTGCCCTGAAGCATGTGGGATGTTAGTTCACTGACCAGGGATCAAACCTCTGTCCCCTGCCTTGGTAGGCAGATTCTTAACCTGCGGACCACCAGGGAAGTCCCATATAACTTTTATGTGCATTGGGAAACAAACAAAAAAAATCACGTGACTCACTTTATTGCGATATTTGCTTTATTGAGGTGATCTGGAACTGAGCCTGTAATATCTCGGAGGCCATAATGTCTTAAAAGAGAAAACATTTATTTAGTTCACGATTCTGCAGGTGGGCAGTATTGGCTCGGCTCTGTGGGGCTCTCACATCTCTGTGGCCAGCTGGGGGGTCAGCTAGGAGCTGGCTGGTCTTGGGAGCCCCTTGCTGGAGAAAAGCTCGTCTCTGCTCCACGCAGTCTCCTACCATCAGGCCAGGCTGGGCTCACACCTGTGGTAGCCGAGACAGGAGGTACATGAGGTCTCTTGAATCCTGGGCTCAGAAATGGCCCTTTTGCTGCCTTCTGTTGATAAAAGAAATCACCCAGGTTCAGTGGGTGGGGAAATAGATTACACTTCTTAATAAGAGGACTTGATTTGCTAATAACATTTTGTTAAAACCTTTTGCACATATGAACATGAGAAATCTTGGTCTGTATTTTTCCTGTTGTGGAATGTGTTGCCTGGTTTGAGGATCAGGATGATCTCTGCAGGCCTCGTGGGATGAATTGGGAGCTATTCCCTCCTCTTAGACTTTTTTTGGAATGTATGTGTAGAGTTGGTATTGATGTTGTTGACATTTAGTTGCTAAGTCATGTCTGACTTTTTGCAATCCCATGGACTGTAGCCCTCCAGGCTCCTCTGTCCATGGGATTTCTCAGGCAAGAATACTGGAGTGGGTTGCCATTTCCTTCTTCAAGAGATCTTCCCGACCCAGGGATCGAACCCGCATCTCCTGCATTGGCAGGCAGATTCTTTACCACTGGGCCACCAGGTAAGTCCAGAGTTGGTATTATTCTTCCTTTAATGTTTGACAGAATTCACCAGTGAAGCCATCTGGACCTGGAGTTTTCTCTTTGGGAAGGGACTCCAGAGCCTTGATAAATACTTCTTTCTTCTTGTGTGGCCAAACGAGAAGGAAAAGTCTGGCTCCACTTCTTTATTTACTTATTTTTCAATGTTTTTTTCTGTTGAAGTGTAGTTGATTTACAATGTTTGTTAACATTTTTGACTTCTTAGCACAGCCCCTTGAAATCTGGCTCCTCCTTTCTCCCTCCTTCTTTCCTGCCTCCTTCCTTCCTTCAGCACATTTATTGAGCACCATCTATAACAGAGGCACTGTTCTAAGTGCTGAGAACAGTGACGTGCAGAATCTGCTGGGTCCCTGACACTGTGGCGGGGAGATAGGTAACCCCCAGATGACAACTACAATTGAAGTGGGCTGGGAAGGTGCTAAGAGGAGGAAAATAAAGAAGGGCTTTAGTTCACTTCACTAAAATGGTTACAGGTTTGCCAGCGAGCTGACTTTCCATGCTGATGCCTTTTTTCTACTCTCTCGGTTTTGGGGCCCCACCCTCCGCTCTGGGTTTCCCCCTTCCCCTCCCCTCTTGCAGCCCTTCCTCCCTGGTGCTATTTCACAGTTACTAGTGGCTGGGTCTCCCATCCAGCCCACAATGCGGGGATTTCTTTTCCCAGCTCCTATTTTCCTCTGGGTGACGGTGCTACCCATATTTTCAACTGTGCCGGGAGCATCTCCACGGCTGGTAACTGGACATTTCTACCACCAATGACCTGTTCCCCTCATCCTTCAAACTGCTCCTCCTGCTCTGAGCCAAGGACGTCAGGAGAGCCCGTATCTACTCTGAGCCCCCAGAATCCTTTGCCTGACCCACCACCCATCACGTTTTTATCTTTATCTGGACCCTCTCCGTTTCCTTTTTAATTTAATAAATTAATTTTTAAAAACGTTTAATTTTGTATTGGGTTACGATAGATTTAGGTGAACAAGGAAGGGCCTCAGCCATGCATATACATGTATCCATTCTCCTCCAAGCTCCCATCCCATCCAGGCTGCCACATAACATTGAGCAGAGTTCCCTGCAGGACTTCCACGGTGGCTCAGACAGTAAAGAGTCTGCCTGCAATGCAGGAGACCCGACTTTGATCCCCAGGTCGGGAAGATCCCCTGGAGAAGGAAATAGCAACCCACTCCAGTATTTTTGCCTGGGAAATCCCATGGATAGAGGAGCCTGGTTAGGCTAAAGTCCATGGGTCGCAAAGAGTCAGACACGACTTAGCGATTAAATAACATAGAGTAGGTCCTTGTTGGTTATCCATTTTACATACAGCAGTGTGGGCAAGGACCCAGTCCTTTTCTCACTGGGGCTTCTCCAGCAGCTCCCCCAATTCTCCTCCTCCTCACCCATCCTTCTGATCATGGAATGTTTTTCCTCTAGAGATAGGTCTTATTCCTTCCCTACTTCAAAGCCCGCCCCATCTCCCCACTGCCTCCAGGGTAACACTCAAACTCCCAAGCCCCATGGAGCTTCTCACCCAGCGTGGAGTTCTGGCTCAGCCCTGGGGCCCTGCCCAGATCTTCTCAGGCTCACTCTGGTGATACTTCTGTGCCTTGGAGCATCCTGTTCCCTTTGCCTGCAACACCCTGTCCCCACGGCTCTGCCTGGCAAGCCGCCCGGCCTCTGAGATCCAGCCCAGTTGTCACTTCTTCCATGAAGCCTCAGATGCTGCCCCCACCCTAGCACAGCACTAGTCACCCCTTCCTCTGAGTTCTCATAGCACGCAGGTCATCATACCGTGCCTATCTGTTTACATGTCCCGTCCTTTACGTACCGGGCAGCTCCCAGGAGCTGTGGAGCCCGCCTTTCTCACCTGTGTGTCACTAGAACCTGGGAATTGGTGGACACTCCGTGAATGCTGGTTGCCTGATTAACTGCTCCTTTTAAAAACAACAGAGCGCCTACGGCCGATTCATGTTGATATACAGCAGAAATCAACACAATATCGTAAAGCAATTATCCCTCAATTAAAAATACGTAAATTAAAAAATAAACAATGGGGAAATTCCCTGGCAGTCCAGGGGTTAGGTCTCCATGCTTCACTGCCAGGGACCTGGGGTTCAATCCCTGATCAGAAAAGGAGACAACGCCCCCCAAAAAATGGATGACAGGCTAGTGATTCGAAGGCTGGGGTTGAGCCCTGACTCTGCCATCTGCTAACTGGATGATGGGGACGAAGCCTTCAACTTGACTTCTCGCCTGCAAAGTGGATCCTAGTCCTTGCCCGTCCTTTTGACGGGGCTGTCACTTTACTGATAGGTATTTATCCCATGTGCAGTGAAGGGAAGCCCTTCAGCCTGGAGGACTCATGAGTGACTTTGTGCTCTGCTTCCCGTGTCCCGTGTCTTCCCTGGTGGCTCAGAGGTTAAAGCGTCTGCCCGCAATGAGGGAGACCTGGGTTCGATCCCTGGGTCGGGAAGATCCCCTGGAGAAGGAAATGGCAACCCACTCCAGTATTCTTGCCTGGAGAATCCCACGGACGGAGGAGCCTGGAGGGCTACAGCCCACAGGGTCACAAAGAGTCGGACACGACTTAGCGACTTCACTTTCTTTCACTTTCCCGTGTCCCCAGTGTGTGTGACAAAGCGTGTCCCAGAGTGAGGGCAGATAATGATGACCAGCCTCCAAAGCCATGTTTGGACCGATCTTTTGATCAGGCCGGAGGATACCTGGATCCCAAAAGGGAAGAGAAATTCAGATTTAGGGTGGGCAAGACAGGGTTTCTCTGAAGCCAGATTGTCTGTCTTCAGATCCAAGCTCCAGCCTCTGCTAGCTTTGTAATCTTCTAGAAGGTGCTTAACCTCTCTGACCCTTATTTTCTTTACCTAACTATAGCATCTATATCATAGCTGTTTTTGTGAAGAATGCCTAAGTTAATGTACAAAATGAGCTTAGAACAGTGCCTGTCACATTCCAGGCAATAAATATGGGCTATCGTTATTGTCAATGCCATGGTTATCATTATTCCAGTGGATTGAAAGGCTCAGGCCTTCACAGACAGAACCATCCTCAGCGGCTTCTGCCCTGGAGCACTGCCAAATCCCAATGTCCTCGGCCTGTTGCCATATTTGGACAGAGCCAAGTGTTGGCTTTGTGCCCAGAAACCCCAACCACAGTGAGCATAAAGCGGGGCCGCCCGGGCACAAAGGGCTTCCGCCATCCCCAGGTCATCTCTGATGCCTGGCGATTCCAGGCTGGCTGGTGTCCAGATACGAGGGCAGGAGGCTGAGCTGACCTCTGCCTTCCTGAAAACAGGCCAAAGCCGCCATCCCCTCTGAATGCCAGGGGAGCTGGGCTGGGGGTGCTGGGTTCCAGCCAGCCTAGGGGGGAACTGCCAGCTTCAGAGTGGGCCCAGGGGTGCCCCTGGCCGCGTGGCCTTCCCCGGCCTGCTGGGCGGGAGCTGTGGGCGGAGCCCTGCTGGGCTGGGGGACCTCAGACACCAAACATCGCAGGTTTGTTTTGCAAAGTTCTAGACCTCAGGACTGTCCTCTTGCTTACAATTCTGGGAAAAGGCTGCAGCACAGCTGAGAATGGGCTGTGGCGTAAATGGTAGGAAGAACCCCTGAGGGCGGGGTTGGAATCAGGTGGACAAGTGGTCATCTCACAGTGTGTTCTCACCCCGCGGGAAGCGCCACCCTCTGGCTCCCCAGCACGTCTTGACCGAAGCCAAAGCAGCTTCCTTTAGCCGCAGCAGCCAGGGCTGTGCTCCTTGCGGGGGTGCTGGTGTTTTTGTGAAGGAGAGGAGGGGAGGGGACACTCACATCGCCCTGGGGAAGCTCCCTTGGCCTCTCTTCACCTGAAAGACCCTGCTGGTGATGTCCCACCATAAATGACAAATAAGATGGTGCTTCTGGGGGGAAGGGGGGGCCAGGGAGTCAGCAGCAGGACCTTCTCCACACCCAGTGCTGGACGTGCAGCACACACACAGAGACGCAGACACAGACACAGAGACGCACAGAGGCACATAAACACACACAGACACACACACACAGACAGACACAAATACACAGAGACACACACAGAGACACAGAGACAGACACACACAGAGACGCACAGAACCACATAAACACACACACAGACACACACACAGAGACAGAGACACACAGAGGCGCAGACACAGAGACACGGAACCACATAAACACACACATGGACACACACACACAGACAGATACACAGACACATATACAGAAACATACACACAGAGACATACACATAGACACACACAGACGCACACACAGACACACATACACAGACACAGACAAATACACAGACACACGCACAGACACCTATACACAGAGACATACACACAAATACACATGCACAGACACAAATACAGACACACACACACAGATACAGACACACACACACAGACACACACATAGAGACAGAAGATACACACACAGACCCAAACACATTTCAAGCAAAGCCGGGTCCAAGGTGTAGCAGGAGGGCACCTCTGCTTAGGAAGCATTGAGGAGTTGCCAGTTCTTGGTGTATCCTGGTTGCTATCTGAGGTCTGGAGGGACATTTCTGGGAGTACCGTCCCTTATCCCAAACCATCAGCCTTTTTTCTTTTTAAACCGTCAGCCTCTAGAGCTTGAAATTCGCTGACCCACGCACACTGCGTGCTGGGGCAGAACCCCCAGGGCCCACCCCGGCTCCCGGCGCCCCTCCCCTCCATCCCCCTCGTTCCAGGATGATGCCCAGAGGACGCTCACTCCTGCTCAAAGAAGCACATTTGCTGCTCCTTCTATTCCAGCTCCTGATTCTTTTTCCTTAAAAAAAATGTGAAGTTCTAGGATCTTGTGTTCTCTATTATTTTATGCGATTATTTTTATGGCTATTTTGTAGAATGGGGAGTAGTTAGGCCTTCAGTCTGAACTTACTTTACCATGATTCCTACACAGCACCTAAATCAAGGTGGGGGATCCAGGTGAGATATCCCACCTGAGTTTCTGGGTAGGAAGGGGGCACACTGTGATAAATTTAGAGAACAGAACGGACTCCATTCTCTTGTGTCTGAATAAATTCCCTTCAAGGAAAAGCTCTATCCAAAGTCCAAACCAATCTCAGAGTAGATCAATAAAGACAACACACACTTCAGCTGGGCTGAAGAAGTAATAGGATTAAGAGTGCAAGAAACTCTATTTTTAGTACAAATGACAACTTAAGCATGGTTTTTAATCAAGCCCTCTCTTGATTAGCACAGTCACATCTCAACTTTAGCTGATGGCCAGGGCAGAGAGACACTACCTTCCAAAATCCCTCCTGCCTCATACAGAGGTTGTGGGAAATCCAGCCAAAAGGAGGGATACCAAGATGACCTGGGGGACTTCCCTGGTGCCAGTGGTTAAGAATCTGCCATCCAGCACAGGGGATGTGGGTTCAATTCTTGGCCAGGGAACTAAGACCCCACGGGCCATGGGGCAACTAAGCCTGTGCACTGCAACTGCTCAGCCCTCACGCTGCAGCTAGAGAGAAGCCCACGTACCACAACAAAGATCCAATACAGCCAAGGAAATTAATGTTTTAAAACAGATGACTTGGCGCTGCCTGTGTTTTCATTAAGCCTGAAGCGCGGGAGACAGGAAAGCGGGTGGCAGGGCGAACGTCCCAGGTTTGGAGTTGGAGAAAGAGGGGTTAGAGTCTGTGAACTCTGGCGAATCATGTGACGCCTTTGTGAGCCTCAGTCTTTCATCTGTCAGATGGGGATAATGACACCTTGCTCTGCCACCTTCAAAGGGTTGACCCAGAGATCCAACGCAAGATACGCATTGTAAACTGCAACTTGACCTTTAATCATGAGGAGTCTCATTTCGTGTGGGATGCCCCTCAGGGCACCACCCCCTCCCCAGGGGGCTTTATCTCCTACACAGCTTGATGCTGGCATCCTGTGCCCTGGACACAGGAGAGGATTTTCTGGTCTCTGTCCTGTGACGGTGAAAGCTGCCGAGGCTGCACCTGACGGAGAGCAGAGGAGGACAGAGCTGGGAGAGAGGGACTGCTGGAGATAGTATCCTGCAAAGGAGGAGTCGAATCACAGGCCCTTAACTGAAACCCTGCATTACTTTGCGTCTGGGGTTCTGCAGCAGACGTCTTGGAGTGATGAGAAGTTTACAAGAACTGAAGAAATGGGGGACATAGATGGAGCCACAGAGGGAGCAGGGAAAAGACAATTAGTAATGCTCGGGAAAAGAAGAAAAAGGTGCATAGTACATTACTTGGCTCTGCAATGTATGACGTTTACATGGTCATAGCATAAATGAGAATTACTGGTGTATGGAAATACTGGCTTCCCAAGTGGCGCTGGTGGTAAAGAACCCGCCTGCCAAAGCAGGAGACATAGAAACGCAGGTTTGATCCCTGGGTTGGGAAGATCCCCTGGAGGAGGGCATGGCAACCCACTCCAGTACTCTTGCCTGGAAAATTCCTATGGACAGAAGAGCCTGGAGGGCTACAGTCCATGGGGTAGCAAAGAGTTGGACACAACTGAAGCGACTTAGCCCGCTCGCACAAGACTGTATCGGGATGGTGGAGTAGGAGGATGATGATGATGAAACAACTCAGGAAGTCTGTATTGTCTGTAATAGATGAATCAGGAAAGAGAAGTGTATGAATATTGTTTGGACATATGGAACTGTTGGGAAAAGAAACAGCTGAAAAGGTTAGAAGTGATTGCTTCCGGGGATCAGGACTGGGGCAGGGGCAGAGACTGTGGTTTTCATTATATGCCCTGGGTTCTATTATCCTCCCCCCCCTTAATTATCACATTATGTAGATCAAAACATATTTTTAAAAGAGAAGTTCGGCAAATATTGGGACTTTGATTTCTAGACAGGAACCTGAGAAACTCAACTAGTACAGTCTCCCAACTGTACGTCTGCCTTTACATTTAGACTGGCTCAGAGGGTAAAGCGTCTGCCTGCCTGCAATGCAGGAGAGACCAGGGTTCCATCCCTGGGTCGGGAAGATCCCCTGGAAAAGAAAATGGCAACCCAACCCACTCTGGTACTCTTGCCTGGGAAATCTCATGGAGCCTGGTAGGCTACAGTCCATGGAGTCACGAAGAGTCGGACACGATTGAGCAACTTCACTTTCACTTTCAGACAGGTACACGCCCTGACCCAGGTAGCCCCTAGACTGTCCTGCTCAATCCCTGAAGAAATCATAAAAGGAGAAGCAACATCTTTTGGACCGCTTGGTGAAATTTGTGCTTGGAAATGGCAGAGGCTTTGGGGAAATAGTCTTTGACCGTTGAGAGACTGCTGGCCGCTTTCTGAGGGGTCTCCCACTGAGGCCAGAAGGGCAGTTGGAGTTGGGGCCAGGACACTCCCTAGTTCTGCTCCTGCCTCTGCCTTGCCTTGGGATCTCAGTGTGTTACAGCCCTTTCTGGCCGCAATTCCTGCCTCTGGACCCACGGCTTTGAGTTTTTCCAGGGCTTTTATATAGATCTACATTCCTAGAAATGACAGCAAATAGCTTTCTGTGCACTGAGCACAGCAGGGAACAGAGGGGCAAAGGATAACAATCGAGTGAACAAATAAGATACTTTCAGACAGTGAAGATCCTCCCAAGAAAATTGTATATATCTTAATGTTGAATTGGTTCGTAATGCTTTTCAGGTCCACAAGATTCTTCGACTTCTCTGTACATTCATTCAATTAATTTCTGAGAGTTCGATATTGAAACTCCAACTAAAAATCTTAATTTATCTACTTAGAACAAACAAATATATAGTGGAACTATATGTAACTTTGTTCTGTATTTTCAGGTCTCCTGTAAATGTGTTATCATATTTTCATAATTTAAAAAATTTAAAAAAGGAAAGAAAATAAGCCAGGGGGATGGGATGGATACCAAGGGGATAGATACTGGAGGGGTGTGGCTACTGGGTGATCGGGATCCAGGATCCTGGGGAGAGGATGCTTGGCTTGAGACCTGAACAGTGTGAGAGAGAGCCAGCTGATGGTGGAAGGGAGCCCTGCTCCAAGGGACTGAGACCAGACCTGGCTGACCGAGCTCTGAAGCCCACAAGGACAAGGGGAGGCAAGAGGGATCAGCATTCAGTATGATGTTTTTGGAAAGGAAAATAAATTTCTGTGAATGGCAAAGATTAATTTGATGCCACCCTGGGTTTGGTGGGCCAACCCTCATCCAACATCTAGCCCATGGAGCTGTCCTTCAGTTATCTCCAGAGAGGGTCCATGAGACACAGAGCAGGAGTGAAACATGGGAGGGAAAGCTGTGGATATGGCCGAGGCTGGTCTGTATAGGCCAGAATTATGCTTCCAGGGGAATTGAGGGATGTTATTAACTCAAAAAAAGCTTGTCCAGCCACACGGTCCTCATGGAACAGTTAGTCCCGTACTTTATACTCCTTGAAGACCCTCTAAAGATCAAGGCTGGCACAGTGTCCAGTAATGCTTGCAGTAAATTAAATTTGAATTGAATTGAAAATTAAAAGTAAAATAAATGTACTTTCCTTTGACCTAACACCCCTACTTCTAAGAATCTGACCCTCGGAAACAGTAACGCAAGCACGCCAAGAAGTAAGTACAAGGATATTCACGGCAGTGTCGTTTGCAGTAGCAAAAAGTCTGGAAATGCCCTAAATAGCCATCATTGGGGAACCAGTGGAGTAGATGTTGGCATCACCGCCCAACAAAACCCCAGGCAACCACTGCAAGAATGAGGTGGACTCATATGTGGGAAAAAAATGATCTCCAGGGATATTATCAAGGGAGGAAAAATGAGGTTGGAGGATGGGTTCTCAGTTCCACAACCCTGCCCCCCCACCCCGAGCCCTGGACCCCGAAGCCAAGGGAAACTGGGGCTCTGGGAGACAGACATACCCACTTATTATCTAGGGAGGAGGTGTGGGGAAGGACAAAGAAAAAGCCTTGTGAGGGAGCCTGTCAGTAGCTGAGCTCCACCAATCCAGGAAAGGGGACACTGATGTACCCTCCAATCAGAATCAAAGGAGTGAGTGGGGGCGGGACCTGAGGCCAAGAGTGTTGCCCTGGTGCAGCTCCCTCCACACTGGAAACCAGAGGAGTGGGGAATAAGCGTTCCCACCTAACAAATATTTCTGGAAGGATACACAGGAACCTGGGAGAGTGTGTCCTTAAAGGAAAGGAACTTGAAGACTCAGTCAGGGCTAGTGGTGAAGGGGGACTTATTTTGGTATAGAGATGTAAGAGCAGAGGGTCGTTTTTTAGTCTCTGTTCATGGTTGATGGGTTTTTCTCTAGGTATGAATAGTTGCCTCCAAAGGGTCTGGTGAGGTTACCAAGCCGTGCCTTAGGTCTGAAAGTTTTGTCATTGATTTACCCCGTTTTGTTTTTCACTGGGGATCTGAATTCCAGACACCATCACAGGGGAGAACTAAGTAGGTGACATTTACTTCTCTTCTCCCTAATTTTCCTGGACTCTTAACTGTTCAAGCCAATCAGTAGCCACCATTGTATGCCCCTAGACTTTTCTCTTACACTGGTCTCAAGACCTTACTTAACCTCTTGTAAAAACTTGCTCTTCTCTGTAGGAGCTTACTCCTAATGTCTGGAATTACAATTGAAATCACTTCCAGGTGTTAAAGCAGTGCTTCTCAGACACTAGGCACTTGAGAACCACCTTCAGGATTTTTGCTAACATTGAAGACCACCTGCCCTTTTATCTACACAATATTTTTCTTAAAAAACTTTTTTTTTAACTTTTTAATTTTGTGTTGGGATATAGCCGATAGACAGTGTTGTGACTGACAATGTTAGGTGGACAGCGAAGAGACTCAGCCATAGATATACATGTATCCATTTGCCCCCATAATTTTTCTTAAATGATTCACTAAAACGTCAATAAAGTTGTTTTAAAAGGTGACTTTCTATCACTACTATAAATGCTATTCAGTTCAGTTCAGTTCAGTCCCTCAGTCGTGTCCGACTTTTTGCGACCCCATGAATTGCAGCACGCCAGGCCTCCCTGTCCATCACCAACTCCCGGAGTTCACTCAAACTCATGTCCATCGAGTCTGTGATGCCATCCAGCCATCTCATCCTCTGTCGTCCCCTTCTCCTCCTGCCCTCAATCCCTCCCAGCATCAGAGTCTTCCAGTGAGTCAACTCTTCGCATGAGGTGGCCAAAGTATTGGAGTTTCAGCTTTAGCATCAGTCCTTCCAAAGAACACCCAGGACTGATCTCCTTTAGGATGGACTGGTTGGATCTCCTTGCAGTCCAAGGGACTCTCAAGAGTCTTCTCCAACACCACAGTTTAAAAGCATCAATTCTTTGGCACTCAGCTTTCTTCACAGTCCAACTCTAACATCCATACATGACCACTGGAAAAACCATAGCCTTGACTAGACAGACCTTTCTTGGCAAAGTAACAGCTCTGCTTTTTAATATGCTATCTAGGTTGGTCATAACTTTCCTCCCAAGGAGTAAGTGTCTTTTCATTTCATGGCTGCAGTCACCATCTGCAGTGATTTTGGAGCCCCAAAAAAGGAAAGTCTGACACTGTTTCCACTGTTTCCCCATCTATTTCCCATGAAGTGATGGGACCAGATGCCATGATCTTCGTTTTCTGAAGGTTGAGCTTTAATCCAACTTTTTCACTCTACACTTTCACTTTCATCAAGACGCTTTTGAGTTCCTCTTTACTTTCTGCCATAAGGGTGGTGTCATCTGCATATCTGAGGTTATTGATATTTCTCCCGGCAATCTTGATTCCAGCTTGTGCTTCTTCCAGCCCAGCGTTTCTCATGATGTACTCTGCATAGAAGTTAAATAAGCAGGGTGACAATATATAGCCTTGACATACTCCTTTTCGTATTTGGAACCAGTCTGTTGTTCCATGTCCAGTTCTAACTGTTGCCTCCTGACCTGCATAC
>NW_011494865.1:886148-886331 GCF_000754665.1 Bison bison bison | reverse complement strand
AAAAGTGAAAGTGAAGTCACTCAGTCGTGTCTGACTCCTAGCGACCCCATGGACCGCAGCCTACCAGGCTCCTCCATCCATGGGATTTTCCAGGCAAGAGTACTGGAGTGGGGTGCCATTGCCTTCTCCATACTAGCATGTGAGATGAGTGCAATTGTGCGGTAGTTTGAGCTATTTTTTGGC
>NW_011494865.1:875286-886048 GCF_000754665.1 Bison bison bison | reverse complement strand
TACCATTTCTGTTCTTTATCGAGCCCATCTTTGCATGAAATGTCCCTTGGTATCTCTAATTTTCTTGAAGAGATCTCTAGTCTTTCCCATTCTATTGTTTTCCTCTATTTCTTTGCATTGATCGCTGAGGAAAGCTTTCTTATCTCTCCTTGCTATTCTTTGGAACTCTGCATTCAGATGCTTATATCTTTCCTTTTCTCCTTTGCTTTTTGCTTCCCTTCTTTTCACAGCTATTTGTAAGGCATCCTCAGACAGCCATTTTGCTTTTTTGCATTTCTTTTCCATGGGGATGATCTTGATCCCTGTCTCCTGTACAATGTCACGAACCTCTGTCCATAGTTCATCAGGCACTCTATCTATCCGATCTAGTCCCTTAAATCTATTTCTTATTTCTACTGTATAATCATAAGGAATTTGATTTAGGTCATATCTGAATGGTCTAGTGGTTTTCCCTACTTTCTTCAATTTAAGTCTGAATTTGGCAATAAGGGGCTCATGATCTGAGCCACAGTCAGCTCCCAGTCTTGTTTTTGCTGATTGTATAGAGCTTCTCCATCTTTACTTCTTATAAAAAGAAAGAACTTTAAAAATAAACATAATAAAATCTAAAAACATTGTTAAATTCTAGCTATGCACTGTGGCCAATCCAAAGGTCTGCTTTTTCTTTGTGTTTAAAGGGAAATTACTAAGTGTTAGAGATAGGCTTCCCCCTGGTAGCTTAGTTGGTAAAGAATCTGCCTGCAGTGAGGGAGACCCAGGTTTGATCCCTGGGTTGGGATGATTCCCTGAGAAGGAAATGGCAACCCACTCCAGTATTCTTGCCTGGAAAATCCCATGGACAGAGGAACCTGGCAGGCTACAGTTCATGGGATTACAAGAGTCGGACATGACTTAGTGACTAAACCACCACCACAGAGACGGTCCAGCACCAAGCCGCGTCTTTTTCCTTGATGGGCTTGGAAGGATTAGAATGGGGACTTTCTTACTATGTGGTTCACTGTTATGTAATGCCATGTCAATGCACCATCCAAAGTCTTGCCCTATAACATTTGAATTCCACACTTTAGGAAAGAGTTCAAGTCTTTCTTTCCTGTTCCAGAAAGGTTTAGTTATGTGTCCTTATGTATTTATGCCATCTGAGCTGAACAATATGTAAAGCTATTATCACCTTGGAATTACTGGCGCTGCTTGTGATGCTGACATTTTGGCTTTCCAGCTGATATTGAAGGAACGTGGCATTCAGTGTGGTAATGCCCCTTTTTTTGTGAGAATCAGAAATGCATCTATTTAAAGGCAGCATAGGATGGCAGCTAAGAATGACGCAGGCCTGGACAAAGGGGAGTTTGTCCTTTTTGAAAGAATTGGAAGAATTCGTGAGCTGGTTCACTGTGTTCTTTCAAATGATGATGCATACACAGAATGGCGGCTGGGAACTTGGCTCCTGGATCACTGTTCATGAGTCTTGGGTCTCAGAGAGCGGCTGGCCCTGGTGTGAGCTCACGAGCCTTGGTCAGTCTCATGAGGGAATAATGCATCCTGTGAGTGAGAGTGAGCAGAGAAAGGGTGGAGGGTTTTGTGCAGTGCAGCTCTCTAAGTGGGAGAGTTAGTGTCAGAAAAAGGCTGTTTTATTCTTTTTAAAAAATGTTATTGAAGTATAATTGATTTGCTGCTGCTGCTGCTAAGTTGCTTCAGTCGTGTCCGACTCTGTGCGACCCCAAAGACGGCAGCCCACCAGGCTCCCCCGTCCCTGGGATTCTCCAGGCAAGAACACTGGAGTGGGTTGCCATTTCCTTCTCCAATGCAAGAAAGTGAAAAGTGAAAGTGAAGTCACTCAGTCGTGTCTGACTCTTAGCGACCCCATGGACTGATTTACAACGTGGTAATTTCTGCTATCCAGCAAAGTGATTCAGTTATATATATTTATGTATTTCATCGTCTTTTCCATCATGGTGTATCACAGGATACTGGATATAGTTCGCTGTGTTATCCAGCAGGACCTTGTTGTTCATCCATTCTACATACAATAGTGTGCATCTGCCAACCCCAAACTCCCAGTCGTTCCCTCCCCACCCCTTGGCAACCGCAAGGTTGTTCTCTATGTCCGTGAGTCTGTTTCTTTTTCATAGATCTGTTCATTTGCATTGTCCTTTAGATTCCACATATAACTGATATCATATGGTATTTATCCAAAAACAGCCCATTTTAAGTGATTCTACTTCAGAAATATCAGTGGATGCTCAAACTATTGGGGTGACATTTTAATGAAAGACTGGATCTTAAGGTCGACCCAAAATATCTCCCTACATGTGCTACAACAGGGATGAACCCAGAAAATACTACCAAATGAAAGAAGCCAGACGCACAAGGGCAAATCTTGTGTCGTTTCATTTTTTATGAAATATCCAGAATCAGCCAATCCATAGGCAGAAAGCAGGTTAATGGTTGCTGGGGGCCGAGTGGAGGGAGGAATGGGAGTGTCTCCTTAATGGGTACAAGGTTTCCTTTCAAGGAGAGGAAGTGTTCTGGAAGGAGACAGTGGTGGTGGATGTACAACCTTGTGAATGTACTAAATGTCATGTGCATTTTATCACAGTTTAAAAAATACCTCCCCAGAAGTTACTTTTTAATTACAAAGGAAAAGTGCACAATGGAGAAATCTGGTGACCCTGAACCTCTTGATCAAAGTTAGCATCACCAATAATGGACAGCCTGACATCCTATGCCTCCTGGTGGAACACACCACGGTCACATGAGTGTGTAATATTCTTGCCAAAAGAACCCACCCTGAATCTAATCATTAGGAAGCATTTAAAAACGGAGACTTTCATGTACTGATGAACCTATTTGCAGGGCAGTAATGGGGTCACAAAGAGTCGGACATGACTGAGCGACTGAACTGAACTGAATTGAATGGACACACAGACATAGAGAAGAGACTTATAGACACGGGGGCGGGGGGCAGGAGGGGAGGAAGGAGAGGGTGGAATGTATGGAGAGAGTAACATGGAAACATATATATTACCCTGTGTAAAGTAGATAGCCAATGGGAATTTGCTGTGTGACTCAGGAAATTCAAACCAGGGCTCTGTAACAACCTAGAGGGGTGGGATGGGGAGAGAGGTGATAGGGACATTCAAGAAGGAGAGGACATGGGTTCAGTTCAGTTGCTCAGTTCTATCCAGCTCTTTGCGACCCCATGGACTGCAGCACGCCAGGCCTCCCTGTCCATCACCAACTCCTGGAGCTTGCTCAAACTCATGTCCATCGAGTTGTTGATGCCATCCAACTATCTCATACTCTGTCGTCCCCTTCTCCTCCTGCCTTCATTATTTCCCAGCATCAGGGTCTTTCCCAATGAGTCAGTTCTTTGCATCAGGTGGCCAAAGTATTCGAGTTTCAGTTTCAGCATCAGTCCTTCCAATGAATATTCAGGACTGATCTCCTTTAGGATGGACTGGTTGGATCTCCTTGCAGTCCAAGGGACTTTCAAGAGTCTTCTCCAACACCACAGTTCAAAAGCATCAGTTCTTTGGTGCTCAGCTTTCTTTATAGTCCAACTCTCACATCCATACATGACCACTGGAAAAACCATAGCTTTGACTAGATGGACCTTTGTCCAGAGTAATGTCTCTGCTTTTTAATATGCTGTCTAGTTTGGTCGTAGCTTTTCTTCCAAGGAGCAAGGGTCTTTTAATTTCATGGCTGCAGTCACCATCTGCAGTGATTTTGGAGCCCAAGAAAATCAACTCGGTCACTATTTCCATTGTTTCCCCATCTATTTGCCATGAAATGCTATGGCTGATTCATGTTGATGTTTAGCAGAAACCAACACAATATTATAGAGCAATTATCCTTCAGTTAAAAATAAATAAATTTAATTATAGTAAATAAATATGCTGCAAGGATATATTATACAGCTCAGGGAATACAGCCAGTATTTTATAACTTTAAATGGACTACAATCTCTAAAAATATCAAGTCACTGTGTTGCATACTTGAAACTCAAATAATATTGTGAATCAACTATACATCAATTTTAAAAAGAAATATATTTAAATTCTTGTTTAAGTTTCAGTAAATTCTATGCCTCTAGACTATAAAGAAACTGAGCACAGAAGAATTGATGCTTTTGACCTGTGGTGTTGGAGAAGACTCTTGAGAGTCCCTTGGACTGCAAGGAGATCCAACCAGTCCATCCTAAAGGAGATCAGTCCTGGGTGTTCATTGGAAGGACTGACGCTGAAACTGAAACTCCAGTACTTTGGTCACCTGATGCGAAGAGCTGACTCATTGGAAAAGACCCTGATGCTGGGAAAGATTGAGGGCAGGAGGAGAAGGGGACGACAGAGGATGAGATGGTTGGATGGCATCACTGACTCAATGGACATGGGTTTGGGTGGACTCCAGGAGTTGGTGATAGACAGGGAGGCCTGGTATGCTGCAGTTCATGGGGTTGCAAAGAGTCGGACATGACTGAGCGACTGAACTGAACTGAACTGATGCCTCTAGAAAAAATAAAAAAGAGACTTTCTACAAAATAAATGGTCAGTACTCTAATATCAGTGCTAGGAAGGCCAAGAAAGGCTGAGGAACCATAAAGAGATATGACAACAAAATGTAACACATTATCTTGGATTTGGCCTGGACTAAAAACATAGCTAAGGCCATTACTGAGATTACTGGATAAATTTGAATATGGACTGTAGGTGAGATAAAAGTACTATATACTGTAAAATTTGGGGGGTTATCATGCTGTGATTATGTATAGCGATGGCCTTGTTATTTCAGAGATGCACACTGAAATATTTAGACATAAAGTATGGCATAGACAGAGTGAGTGAGTGAGAGTCGCTCAGTCGTGTCCAACTCTTTGCAATCCCATGGATACTGGAGTGGGTTGCCATTTCCTTGTCCAGGGGATCTCCCCAGTGCAGGGATCGAACACACATCTCCTGCATTGCAGACAGATTCTTTACCACCTGAGCCACCAGAGAAGCCTTGTATTAAGAGATGTTTCTAAGTATAAAGACAGGTCCACTCAAAAAGTATCAACAGATACATTCTTGACTTTATCTTATAATCTATAGACAATACGTTAGAGTGTGTTATGAAGTCATACATCTTGTCCAAAGTAATACCCAAGATAGAAGTAGCACTAAATTTATAAATGACAGTCATCAATCAGATGAAATAATTTAGATGAAGCTTATCTCTCTCAAAGAGATGGCATAGGCAACCTACTCTCAAATGGTTCAGAACACGATGTGTGTGTGGCTGGGGATGGGGTATTTGGAGGGACAGAAAGAGAGGGTTAAAAAAATAAAATCAACCCACTGAAAACTGGTGCTGTAATATCATAAAATAGTGAAAACAAGGTCTGATTTGGACTGTGTTTTTAAAAGTGAAACTAAAAATTAATTTTATGTTCTACAAAATTTTAGCAATGGTAACTGGTCACAAATGATTGGAGTGAAAGACGAATGAATCATGTATTGATTTGGAGGGTTGGTAGCATTCACTCGTTCAACTGGATTAGTTGATGTGACATTTTTACTTGACATCTTCGTGTTGTTTGACCAAGATGATGGTCATTTTTTTTACAAATTCAAAGACTTCATCAGTTTTCCCAAGCGTTGCTTTTTGTCCTTTGATATTCACAGCATTCTTTTGAATGTTTTCTTTCTTTGCTTTCCTCTTTGGATATCTTTGATACAAAGACGTGTGCCCAGGAATGGGCTTGCTGGATCACGTGGCAACTCTAGCTTTTTAAGGACCCTCCATACTGTTTCCCACAGTGACTGCACCAACTTACATTGGGATTAATTTTATAAATAGATCATTAGGAAATGTTTCCTTAGTTGATCACTTTTGCTTTGTTACACGGCAAGGCAGCAGGAACTGTGATAATGAATACTGAGACAGTGAGCTTACTCTGGTGCTATGAAGCCCCCACGGCGTTGCTTGGTGGGTGGGGGATCGGAAACAGTATTTTAGCACACTCAGAGCGCTCCTTCCTGCCCTGGTGCCCACGGTGTGCTGCTTTGAAGACTGCAGTGCTCTTCTGAATTAGGGATTGTAATTGGTCCTCACTCCTCCTCCTCCGTGAGGAATGTCTGGCCTCTGGATGCAAAAGAGAGCAGCTCTTCATGCCACACTTTGTCCAGTGAAGTCTCCAGGCAAAGGAAAGATGGGAAGAGCTGTTTAAGCTTTTCTAAAATCCCATGAAAGTTTAATTTTTCACTTTCCTAGTGCTTTGTCACTGACAAATTTGAATTTCTTTCAGCCTGTTAAGCACGTCTCCTCTGGGCTTTAAACGCTGCTCTGCGCCCCCCGGTGCCCTGTGAAAATGTTGGTGCTTCTGGCCTTCATCATTGTCTTCCACATCACGTCCGCGGCCTTGCTCTTCGTCGCCACCATCGACAATGTAAGTTCCCTTTCCTTCTGACTGTCCCAGAACTGGATCCTAGAGTCAATAGAAGCAGAGTTGAGAACTCCCACAAGGTGATTATAATTTGGGGTTATCCTCCCTACCAAGGGCTTCCCTGGTGGCTCAGCTGGTAAAGAATCCGCCTGCAATGTGGGAGACCTGGGTTCGATCCCTGGGTTGGGAAGATCCCCTGGAGAAGGAAAGTAAAAGGCTACCCACTCCAGTATTCTGGCCTGGAGAATTCCCTGGACTATAAAAGTCAGCCACGACTGAGCAACTTTCACTTCACACCTTACCAAGGAACACCTATCTCCTCATCCCAGGCATGAGGACTCTTGGCTGAAGTGTGGGAGTTTGAAGCATCCCATATGTAAGAGTGGATGGGCAGGGACCTTGTTCCACTCATCCGTGAGTCCCCGACAGATGCCTTAGCTGTAGGAAGCCCTTTGCAGATGTGGCTTAAATTCAGCTCTCCTCAGGTCACTTTCTCAGCACTGTTGTCATTTTGGGACACCAAGAAGATCAAACCAGTCAATCCTAAATGAAATCGACCCTGAATATTCATTGGAAGGGCTGATGCTGAAGCTGAAACCTCAATACTTTGGCCACCTGATACAAAGAGCCGACTCTCTGGAAAAGACCCTGTTGCTGGGAAAGATTGAGGGCAGGAGAAGAAGGGGGAGGCAGAGGACGAAATGGTTAGACAACATCACCAACCCAAGGACCTGATTTTGAGCAAGCTCCGGCAGACAGTGAAGGGGGCAGGGGAGCCTGGCTTGCTGCAGTCCAAGGGGCTGGAAAGAGTCGGGCATGACTTAGCGACTGAACAACAACTTTGTTGTGGGTGCTTTGCACATCATAGGGTGTTTAGCAGCACTTCTGCCCCTAGTTGTGACACCCCAAAATGTCTTCAGACATTACCAAATGTCCCTGGGAGGCAAAGTCACCCTTGCTTGAGGACCATTGCCCTAGATCCCGCAGGTGACCCATCCCAGATAACCTTTTCCCCTCTTGCCTCTGACATCTCCTTACCAACAGGATTCTTGTTGCAAGCCTACCTGAGCATGCCCTTCCCAGCAGAGTGGAACACTCCCCACTCTAACTACGTACCCATGAAAAGTTTAATTTTTTTCTTTGAGTATCCATATGGCAGGGGTGCATTTGATAAATAACATATTGGCATAGATTAACATCCCCCCTGGCAGAAAAATGAAGCTTTTAACCAGATGTTCCCTATGGCCCACATCCTGATCCAAAGGCCTGGCTTCAGTTCTGATGGCTTCAGACTGTGGACATATTTAGAGTCAGAAACTCTGCTCAGAAAGCCAGAAAGGGCATTGTACAAGTGGCCTCCACGTCAGTCTGCATATAATCATATAATTGACTCCTGTCAATGCATCATCAAAATAATAGCAACACGGACCAGGATAAGACCTGTCACTTAGAGGCTGCTAACTCTGGAGCTCCTACGCTTGGCCCTTTGATCATCTCCTGTGATGTCATCTCAAGTCTACGAGATCCTTCCTCTCCTGGCACATTTTATGATGAGAGACCTGGGCCTTAGGGCAGTTAGGGCGTCTGCTGGAATTTACGGGACAGGAAGTGGCAGAGCTGGGATTTGAAGCATCCCAGAGGCCCCTGGTTCTAGATGCCCTAAGGGAGATGAATGATTGAGTTTGGGTTGGGGTTCCTGCAGGTTCTGGAAGAGCTGTCATGACCAGGGCAGGGGCCACATTGTTAAAGCCTTGGGAACCTACCATTATCCAAAGGGCCCACTCTGTGTGAACCGAATGGTTTGAATGTGCTTTTACAATCTTTTTTTATGTCTTGCATCTAGCCCTTGGGATCCTGCAAAGGTCCCAGAGTGAAAGGGATATACTAACATTAGGGGCAGAAAAGCCATCAGCCATAGAACCAGCTTATCTTATAGGTGTTTCTGTTACCATGGGCCTTACTGAGAAGACACAGGTGGGCGTTTTTACCAGTCCATGAGTCACTCGATCTTTATTATGTGTTAGGAATTGAGCTTGGCAGTGTCACTGGGGCCCGTAGTGAGAGCTTAGTGACCAACTGTGGCCTGGATGGATGGTGGTGGGTTGGGGAGATTCCAGTCTTTGGGTGGATGGAAAGCAGAAGGAAGGACATGCATGTGTGCTAAGTTGCTTCAGTCCTGTCTGACTCTGCGACCCCATGGATTGTAGTCCGTCAGGCTCCTCTGTCCATGGGGATTCTCCAGGCAAGAATACTGGAGTGGGTTGCCATGCCCTGTTCCAGGGGATCTTCCCAACCCAGGGATCGAACCCACATCCCTTATGTCTCCTGCATTGGCAGGTGGATTCTTTACCACTAGTGCCACCTGAGAAGCCCAGAAGAAAGGTCATCTGGGCGCAAAGAGCAGCAAGAACACAGAGAGAAACAGAAGCATTTGCACAGAAGGCAGGAGGCTCTTGTTTGATCATTTCATTCCTAACAGGCTTCCCCCGCAAGATAATATCCTTTCTGTCCTCCCCTCCAGCTTCGCCCCTGCAGTCCCGGGGGAATTTACCACCATCTGCTCTTATCATCACCAGCTGAGCCTCGCCTCCTCACCCAAGTCCTGGGAGAGCCTGGCCCTTCCCTGTCAGCACCCCAGCAGCATGGGCATCACCTTGGAGCCTGTTAGAAACAGACACTCCCACCCCAAACCTCTTTTTTTCTTAATTTTTAAATTTAATTTAGTTTAAAAAAATTTTTAACATTTATTTTTTGGCCATGTGCGTGCATGTTCAGTCACTTCAGTCGTGTCTGACTCTTTGCGACCTCACAGACTGTAGCCTTCCAGGTCCCTCTGTCCATGGGACCTCCAGGCAAGAATACTAGAGTGAGTAGATGTTTCCTTCTCCAGGGGATCTTCCTGACCCAGCAATCAGACCTGCATTTCAGGTGGATTCTTTACCACTGATCCACCAGGGAATCCCTGTAGGCCTTTGTTTTCATAATGAACAAACACCCTTTCCCTGTGTTTCCCTGTCGTGTTCCAGGCCTGGTGGGTAGGAGAGGAGTTTTTTGCAGACATCTGGAAAGTGTGTGTCAACAATACGAACTGTACGGAACTCAATGACTCTGTTCAAGGTGAGTGTGAAGCTGATGGGAGAGCACTGAGTGAAAAAAGACCCCTCGGGAGAAGGGCTTCCCTATTGTCTGACCCCTCACTGCCTCCTTCCGTCTCAGCCTGTGCAGAGGGGCCTGGCTGCTGCCCAGGGCTGGGGGAGCAGGGTCAGCATAAGCTGAGGACAGGAAGCAGGGGGAGCCAGAGGCTAGAGGGCACCAACCCCAGTGACACTGGGCCCCACCCTTCTCTTCTCTCTTGACCTAGCAGAGCTTCCCTCCCTCACCCCTTCTCAGCTCCAGCCCTCATCTAGAATCTTCTCCCCACTCCTCTAAATAGCTCAGAGACATTTATGTCACTTCCTCGCATCTCAGCAGCTTGGTGGGCAGAAACCCAAAAGCTGGCTCCTTTAAGAGCTGTGTGATCTTCCCTGGGGCAGGTCACCTGAGCGCTGCTCGGACTCTCAATAACCTCAGCTGTTAATGCAGGTGACAGCAATGCCTCTGCCGTGCTGCCTCGGCACACGAGCTGCAGTAGAAAGATGAAGTGAAGTGAAAGCCGCTCAGTTGTGTCCAACCCTTTGCAGCCTTATGGACTGTAGCCCACCAGGCTCCTCTGTCCATGGGATTCTCCAGGCAAGGATACTAGAGCAGGTAGCCATTCCCTTCTCCAGAGGATCTTCCCAGCCCAGGGATCAGACCTGGGTCTCCTGCCTTGCAAGTGGATTCTTTACCAATTGAGCCACCAGGGAAGCCTCAGAAAAATAAAGGGTTTTGTAAATGCAGAAAATCGCATCTAAAAACATGTCAAGCCCTGTTCTTCCCTGTGGAGCGAATGGTTCAGTTTTCTGTTGCAGAACTGACAAAAGTGATACTTTGGCTGATAAAACACTGGACAGCCAGTTGAATTTGATATCTCAGATAAACAATGAAAAATTTAGGATAATTTAGTACCAAATATTCGGAGAAGGCAATGGCAACCCACTCCAATACTCTTGCCTGGAAAATCCCATGGACAGAGGAGCCTGGTGGGCTGCAGTCCATGGGGTCGCTACAATCAGACACGACTGAGCGACTTCACTTTCACTTTTCACTTTCATGCATTGGAGAAGGAAATGGCAACCCACTCCAGTGTTCTTGCCTGGAGAATCCCAGGGACGGGGGAGCCTGGTGGGCTGCCGTCTCTGGGGTCGCACAGAGTCAGACACGACTGAAGTGACTTAGCATAGCATAGCACCGACTTAAAAT
>NW_011494865.1:867386-875186 GCF_000754665.1 Bison bison bison | reverse complement strand
ACACGACTGAGCGACTTCACTTTCACTTTTCACTTTCATGCATTGGAGAAGGAAATGGCAACCCACTCCAGTGTTCTTGCCTGGAGAATCCCAGGGACGGGGGAGCCTGGTGGGCTGCCGTCTCTGGGGTCGCACAGAGTCGGACACGACTGCAAAGCGACTTAGCAGCAGCAGCAGCAGCAGCAGCAGTACCAAATATTACATGGAACACACTTAACACTAAAATAAATTGTTGTTGTTTACCTGATATTCAGACTTAACAAGCATCCTGCTTTTGTGTTTGTTTTTTTCTTAGAATCCTACTTAGGGAGAAAGGGACCTTGCTCACTGGGGCGTAAAGTCTTACCGTTCCATCAGCAACAATGGCAATATTCATAATAAAAGCAAAACCACCAAAAGGAGGCGTCATTTCCTGAAGGTTTACTGGGAGGCGCTGGGCTAAGTCCTTCCCATAAGTGGTCTCCTGGCCCTGTTTCAGGATGGGGAAACTGAGGCACAGGGCAGAAACCCAAGGTCACAAAGTCAGGAGTGAGTGATGGAGTTAGGAGTCCAGCTGAGACATGACGAGCTCAGAAGCCTGCCCTCTAAGCCCCTGACGCCATCCCCGCCGCCCCGCCTCTGGGTCTGTTTCTCTGCCGTTCTAAGCCATGACCCTGGAGACAGCCCCTCTTCCCTGTTGGAGCCTCACCGTGCCAGGGCGTGTGGTCAGCTGGCAGCACTGAAGCAGCATTTCCCAGCTTCTGTCGCTTGTGTTCCACTTCCCCGTGTGCAGTTATTCCCTTTCATTTTTATTTTTTTAATTAAAAAAATCTTTTTTGACCACGCAGCATAGCTTGTGGGATCTTAGTTCCCTGACCAGGGATCAAACTCTGCAGTGGAAGTGCAGAGTCCTAACCACTGGACCACCAGGGAATTCCTTTATTTTTCTTTAGAATAACAGGTTGTCAAACCACCAGCCAGATTCAGTCCAATAAGCTAAGAGTGGTTTTTTATATTTTTAATACGTTGTAAAAAACCAAAACAAGAAAAAAGCCAAATAAAACAAGACAATGAACCAGGGACTGTATAGCCACAAAGCCTGAAATATTTACTGTCTAGCCTTTATAGAAAAAGCATCCTGACACCTGCTTTAAAACAGTTCATTTTTTTCTACATGTGCATGCACGCTCAGTTATGTCCCACTCTTTGCAGCCCCAAGGACTGTAGCCCACCAGGCTCCTCTGTCCATGGGATTCTCCAAGCAAGAATACTGGAGTGAGTTGCCACTTTTTTTTTTTCCTCCAGGGGATCTTCCCCATGCAGGAATCAAACCCACATCTCCTGCATTGACAGGCAGGTTCTTTACCAGTGAGCCACCAGGGAAGCCCAAATAGTGGATTAAGTAGTTAAAAATCATGCTTCCCTTCAGTCAGTTTCCAGCAAAACTGAAAAAAGAAAAAAAAAAAAAAGATCTGTCCTTAAGTTTTCCTTTGCCGCTTTGGGCACTGTGCCCCTCACCAGTTGCCTCCTGGTGGTAACAGCCAGCCCTTATACATGACTCCCTTTCTGCCAGCACTGCCTGGAATCTTTGGCATCCTTGGTGGCTCACTGGTAAAGACCCTCCTGCCAGTGGAGGAGATGTGGGTTCGATTCCTGGATCAGGAATATCCCCTGGAGAAAAAAAAAATGGCAGCCCACTCCAGTATTCTTGCTTGGAGAATCCCATGGAAAGAGGAGTCTGGAGGGCTTCAGTCCATGGGGTCGCAAAGAGTCAGACACAAATGAGCAACTGAGCACGCACGAGCATGCGCTCACTGCCTGGAATCCTCACTCAGCTTCGAGCATTCCACCTTCCCCTGCTGATGAAGTGGATCACTTACTGTCCCCGTGTTACAGGTGAGGAAACTGAGGCCCGCACAGGTGAATCCAGTGTATGCACTTGACCTCTTCACAGCCTCACCTGTGTCTTTCCTACATGCAGTGCCCTCCACCCAAGACCAGCTCCTTTGTCCCCTAAAACTTCCCGGTGCCAAGCCCCAAACTTTCATGCCCTGCTCACTAAGGCTAATCTGAAAAGACCCTCACCTTTCCTTTTCCTGAATAACAACCACAAGGCTCACACTATTATATTTAGAGGGTATTTTGTATTGACAGGGCACTTTCAGAAGGTCCCTCAGCCCCGTGAGCCCCATATGTCTAAGAATCCCTTTTGAGGTCTTTATAAGGTGCAGGACCCCCAATCCCCACCCAACCCATCTCATTCCAACCTCTTGATCCAGAATCTTTCAGGATCTGAGGGTTTGTACTTAAAAAAAAAACAAAAACCTGCCATTGAGCCAGGCATCTGGGGGCAATACCCAGACTAGGAAGACTGCAGAGTGGGTGGTTCTTGCACCGTTTTCCAGATAAGGACATTGGGGATCATCTGGTCAGTTGCACAAGTGGACAGAGTGGGTGTCAGGATGACTCACTGGCTGCACATGTGCTCATTCTGTGCCAATGGAAGCCGAGTGGCCTCTTGGCTCCATCTTTGCGCTGGGGCTGTCACCATGCTCCTCAGGGGCCCAGGTGGTCTGTGGGCCTTAGCCGTGTACTCTTGCCCGTTTTCCCACAGACTTCTCCACGGTGCAGGCGGTCCAGGCCACCATGATCCTGTCCACCATCCTCTGCTGCATCGCCTTTCTGATCTTCTTGCTCCAACTCTTCCGCCTCAAGCAGGGAGAGAGATTTGTTTTAACCTCCATCATCCAGCTCATGGCTTGTAAGTGAAATGACGGGCTTCCCAGAATAAACACTCCCTTCGCAGCCAACCATGAGTATTCTGGTGGGAGGAGAGTGGCAGGTGAGGAATTGGAAAGGAGGGGTCAGCAGCTGGGATGTTTTTTGCACTTCAGAGTTTGGATTTAGTTAGAGCGTCAGGAAAGGTGTCCTAAAAATGGGAAGCCTGAGCTAGGATCTGTAGGGTAAGTAGGAGTTGCTGCCTTGGTAGAGAGGAGAGAGGCATAGCTCTCCCCGCAAGGAAAATCTGGGTACTTAGCCTCATTGTACCACTAATATCTGTGAATGCTGATGGTTCCGTAAGGATGTTTTCAGCTGCGATTAAGAGAGAAATCCAATTTGCAATGACTTCAGGCACAAAAACGTTACTTTTTTAATATAACAAATAGCTTGAAGGTGGAAGGTGCCAGAGTTGTTCTGGCAGCTCAGCAGTAGCATCAGGAACCCTCCACTCTTTCCATCCTTCTGTGCTGTCATCTTCAGAGTGTCAGTGATGGCCTCCTCATGGCCCCAAAAGGGCTGCTGCAGCTCCTGACATTCATCCTGACCTAATAAACCACCACCACCAAGAGTTTCTAAAGCAGTAAGCAAGGGAAAATACAGCATCAAAAAATGCTTTCTCCTCTCTCATCTCCCTCTTTTCAGGATAATACAGTAATAATTTTCACTGTAGAATTTTCTGTGGCCAGAACTGGGATATGTAGAACCATAAACTATAACAAGTAAACAGGACAGGATGAGTAGCTGCGATAGAGACCATATGTGTCCTGCAAAGCAGACTACTTCCTGCCTGGCTGACCCATGTCCTGGAGCAGTTATGACCCTCTGGGCTGGGTAGCTGGCTGTCCAAACGACACTGGATTCAGCCAGCAAGAATGGGCAGCTGAATGGCTACAGGGCAATATTCTGCCATGAAATACTAGTTGTAATCTTTCCAAGAGACTAAAATAAATGCCTGCTAATAATAAAACCTGAAATTTGTCTTCAGCTCTGACCACAGTCCCCTCGGGTCCCCGGTTGCACACTGTGGTCTGTGATTTATTTGGGCCCTGGCTTTCTTCCAACAGGCCTGTGTGTCATGATCGCAGCTTCCATTTACACAGACCGGCGCAAAGACATTCACGAGAAGAACGAAGAACTGTATGCCCAGACCTCGGGCGGCAGCTTCGGCTACTCCTTCATCCTCGCCTGGGTGGCCTTTGCTTTCACCTTCATCAGCGGCCTCATGTATCTGATACTGAGGAAGCGCAAATAGAGTCCAGGAGCTGGGTGGCTTTCGCCGCGGTTCAGAATCCACATAACCGTTTTGTATATAATCAGTTTTTTTGTGTGTGTGGTTTTTCTAGCAAACACATTGTTTCCTTTAAAAGCCAAAAGAAGAGTTTTTATGTTCTTGAGATCAGAGAATAGACTATGAAGTCTGGAATTCAGAACTCCTGCCCATCCGAAAGCCTCAACATGACAAAGCCAAAAATCTTGCAATGCTCAAATCCAAGTGTTCAGCAGGATAACCACGGGGATGTAATGGGATGGACAAGACTCCGAAAAAGCCAGGTCTTGGGGGCATCTTCCCCTAGGTTTGGGCTACACTGAGCCCTGCTCCCTCACCTCAGCTTCCTGTACTGAATCTCTGTGTGTTTAGTGGTGGAAGGTGGGGAGAGGGGGTCCGGGTACTGGAGAAAACTTCCTTGGATGCTTAGCCAAGTTCCACATGAGAAACGGGTATAGGCCCCCCGGTGTTCTGTCTACATCCAGACCAGAGCCCCAACCCTCCTGTCATGGACTGGCTTCAGAAAGTGCCACCCAAGTTTGCTGACAGTGTCACCTGCTTGCCTTCAGGAAGGTGAGCTTTAATCTGGGGGTCTGATTTAGGCTCACACGTGATCCCCCAGGCACCTTGTAAAATGCAGGCTCTCCGGGTCCCTTCCTAGACCTACAGAATCAGAGTCTTCGGGGATGGAGCCTGGGAACCTGCATTTGTAACAAGCTCCTTGGTGATGCTCAGGTGCCTTAAAATTGAGGACCACAGCGGTCCCAGGGCTGGGTGAGCAGAACTGCCTCATATATGTTAAAGATCTCATCGTGTGGAGATGGGGAGGTGGGTCTAGACTGCACTGAAAGCCCGAACCTTGGCCTCCATCAGTGGCTCATTCTTCACTGCCTCTTCCACAGCTGCTCACATCTGGACCACCCAAAGTCCAGTCCCAGGGCTTGCATCCTGATAGCCAAACACCCTGGGGCGAGGGGTGGGGAGGGGAGGATACAGCTTTCTCCCTACCCTAACTCAGAAGGCCTCTCCCTTCTCCTCCTGCCCTGCCTTCTAAGGCTGCCTGACTTCTACTAAGCCCCACTTCTGGAGCCATAGAGGACCGTTCGCCATTCATTCATCTGTCCACATAAGTGATAGAGTGTGCCAGGCACGGGGGAAACCGTGTCCAGACAGCCTGTCTCCTCATGGGGCTCATTGTCTGATGGAGGAGACAGATTAAAAAACCGATTAGGGAAACGAATTACAAACAGCGGTGAAGGCTGCTGAGAACACAACCAAGGATTCAGAAGAGAGGTCCATGGGATGGGAGGGGACCCGCACCGTGCCTGCCTGCGTTTAAAAGCTCCTGGAGGATTTAGATCAGCCTGAATATTGCTCTGCTCAGCCGAGGCAGGTGGCGCGGATGGAGCTGTGCAGTCCACCTGGCACCCGGAAAACCCTTCCTTCCCTGGAGGGGCCCAGGGTCCTGACAGAGAATGAGGCCCCGGGAGGGCCCCAGATTGCTGTGGTTCTCACACTTCAGTGGGTGCCTCTCATGGGACGTGCCTCTCATGGGACGCTCCTGCCAGGGTCCTGGTAAATGCGGCCGGGGACTCCAAGTCGTTAGGGCTCTGAGAGGATCGGGCAGCACGGGGACCCCAGGACGCGACTGTGGGAGAAGCCCTTTGCCCCTCACTGCCTTTTCCCTCCTGTGTTGTGAGCCTGCTGCGGGAGGTGTGCCTGGGAGCTGTCTGCGCATGTCAGCCCTGGTGCCGTGTAAATGACCTCCTGCTAAATGAAGCATCAGCCCACTTCCTGTGGAGCTGGGGAAATGTCTGGTTTAAGTCATCCAGGGTCTCCATGGATACCTCTTTCATGCAGGATCAGGTTTTCTCTCCATTTACCTGTTCACTCCATTCGGTTTCAGCAGAATACTAAATGCTGTGTTCCAAGCACTGTGCAAGGCTCTGAAAACATAGACCAATCCGGACATCCTGCCTGAGACAGGGCCCCGCTCCCTGCAGAGAGGCCACCAGCACAGTTGCAGGGGAGCATGGAGCCAGAGGCAGGACAAATGACCACTTCCTGCCTCAGTGGAAAACTCTCATTAGTCCTGTTTGGGGTAGGAGAGCAGGTTACACCCTTGGGCTTGGCGGGATGCTACATACACCTTGTGGAGGAAGGTGGGTGTAAGTGCCCCCAAGCTTTCTGCTCGGGTGGCTTGTCTGTAACTCTCTGATAGCCACAGTGGAAACAAGCAGAACCCCTTAGAATCAGAAATCAGAAAGCTTCATCCCCAAGCAATGAATGAATTTCCTTTTCCAAAAGTCTCCAGGAGTGGTATCTGATATGACCCATGGATTTTCCTGGCCGGTCTCTCCACTATTCCTGTATAGCATTCAGTGCCCACATCCATCTGTGATGCCAAGGTTTTGTGAAGCAACAGAGCTTCCTTTCCCCCCAAGACACGATGTGCCCTGGAGTGATGGAAAAGCGGTGATGGCATGAGCAAGACAGTACCCAAGCCTTCTTACCCATCGGTAGGTTCAGCCCTCACTTGGCACTCATGATCAGTTACTCAAGGACAACAGAGACAATGAGCTAAGACATCCAAGAGGCAATATTAGGACCAAATGTATTACTGATGAGAACTGCATTCGAGGGAACTGTAGTTTGCATATTTTAGGACATTTTTATAAAGTACTGTAATTCTTTCATTGAGGGGCTATGAATGAAGACAGACTAACTCATTTTTATTACTCGCATTAAAATTACTTTGGGTCTTTGTTCAAATAAGTTTGGAGAATGCTTGATTTGTTGCTCTGCGTGAATGTATATATTCATATGTGAATACAGGAAAATTGGAGACATTTTCCCCCCGCCCTGCCCCACATTCTCTGCAATGGGTTGTGTGTCTCTGCGCATCCCTAATCGAGAGGATGAAGCCCTAGGGTGCTCTGTATTCACTGGTGATGAAGAAACCTAACCCCCCAAACCTGTATGTAAGCACACTAAACGCGGTAGCTTGAATAGATGCTGCAGCCTCATTTAAAATCTGCCTGGATGGGAATTACTAAACTCGCTAATAGTTGAAAGATTACTTACAATACAGCAAGTTGGACAGTTTTGTATATTGGGGGTGGGGTGCAGTGGTGATGGGGAGATGCTAGGGAAAGGTGTTGAGTTTGAATCTTGATTTGGGGACAAATGTGATTTTAAGAGTAGTTAGATCCTTTCTACTTAATGTGCCTTTAAAGTAGTCCATTTTCTATGTTTTGTATAATCTGAAACTGTACATGGAAAAATAAAGTTTAAAACCAAATTGCCCAGAGCAGTAGATTCCAGTGTTCCCAATGCTGCCACTGTCCTGAGAGAGAAGCTGCCACGTTGAGTGGCAGGGTCCTAACGTGTGGCTTGTACAGCAGCCTGGGAGGGGCTGAAAGGTTGTCAAGGGAGGGTTTCTCACTCGGTCTGCTGCTTTCATGGGCCAGCTTTCTGGATGAATGACCGACAGTGACACAGGAGCCCACACACCTCGAAGGGCCCCACGCTCAGTTAACGATTGGCTAGCACCAGAGAAGGCAATGGCACCCCACTCCAGTACTCTTGCCTGGAAAATCCCATGGGCGGAGGAGCCTGGTAGGCTGCAGTCCACGGGGTCGCTAAGAGTCGGACACGACTGAGTGACTTCACTTTCCCTTTTCACTTTCATGCATTGGAGAAGGAAATGGCAACCCGCTCCAGTGTTCTTGCCTGGAGAATCCCAGGGACCTGGGAGCCTGGTGGGCTGCCGT
>NW_011494865.1:855066-867286 GCF_000754665.1 Bison bison bison | reverse complement strand
GGACAAACAGCCCCACATTTTCCTTTTGCAATGGTCACTGCAAGTTATGTAGCCAGTCCTGTTCTTCAGTTTGTATTTAAAAGACTTCTGCTTTAAAGGGTTGGGTGATGATGAAAACAAGACTATCATAAAAATACACTCTTCCCTCCCTTCCCCCCCAAAAAAGAAAAATTAAACCAGAACTTTCACTTTTCCCTAAGGAATGCCAAAAGTAGTCAAGAGTTATACATTCATGAAATGAACCATACTCCTTGCCAGGAGGTACACACCCTGAAGTCACAACCACTCCAGGGTCACTTGGTGATGTGTTGATATCCATCTGGCCCAGTGTGGCTCCTTGTGGCCCAGGAGGGCCATATGACTCTATGACTTAGGGTCATCACAGGCTCCTAAAGGCACCCGATGTGGAATAGGAAGAAAGGAACAGGAGGTCTACAATAAATGATCCGGTTTGGAAAACGGATGAGCGGGATAAACATCAGTGCCCAGCGGTCCACGCATGGCTTCCATGCTGGTTACCAGTTCCAAGAACTCCCTTCCATGGTGGGAGTAAGACCAGGGGTTTGTCAATGCAGGATTTGTCTGGTTCCACTCAGCATGATGATCTCTCTAGTCCACAGTCCTCCAAGGCCTTATCTAAGGTGGGTGTGGGGAGGAGGCCCTTTCCTCCTTGTGGGTACAAAGGGTCTCAGTAGTCCCTGGGGGTTGAAGGCTCTCAGTTCCTCTGACCATGCAAGGCTAAGAGCTCTCATGTGGATTTTTTTAAACAGAAATTTATTGTCACACACATTTTGACAGTCAGGGATCCAGTAGCAGCATTGTAGGGTGGTTTTACTTTATGGTCTTAATGAATGAGATGGACTTCATCTTTGGACCTGAGAATTCCTACCTCTCAGTCTTATGCTTCAGTCTCTTCGAGCCTTCAGTCCAAGCCGTGTGCCCAGGCTGATCCTTTGTCTGATGAAGAACGCTACAGGATCTGACATATCTTTTCCTATCACCCCATCTATCTTCTGCCCAGCTTTTTGCCTTCACATCACAGACCCTTAGTCTTGACCAGGGCTTAGCAAACTACCGGCTAGCTGGCCAAAGCCCTGCCTTTCTGTGGTCCTCAAATGTGGAATGCTTTTTCATTCTTAGAGTTATTTGGGGCTTCCCTTGTGGTCCCAGTGGTTAACAGTCTACCTGCCAATGCAGGCTTCGATTTCTGGTCCGGGAAGATTTCACATGCTGCGGGCCAGCTAAGCCTATGTGCCACAACTAACTGAAGCCTGTGTGCTCAAGAACCCGTGCTCCACAGCAAGAGAAGCCCCTGCAATGAGAAGCCCACGCATCGCAGCTAGAGGAGCCCCTGCTCGCCGCAGCTAGAGAAAGCCCATGCGCAGCAACGAATGCCCAGAGCAGTCAAAATTAAATAAATAAATATTTTTTAAAAAGAGTTATTTAAAAAATGCAAAAAAGAGACCGTATGTGACCTATAACACCTAAAATATTTATTATCTGGCCCTTGACAAATAAAGTTTACCAGCCTCTGCTTTTGAATCTGACTTGCTTATCCCTGTAAATCTCCCAATCACTGGATTCTCCACCAATTTAGATTGCCGGTCTCAGGCAGAAAGAATCTCAATAAAGCCATATTTTCTTCCATTTTTGTCGTTAAATGAACCATCTTTGGCCCAAGATTGACTTTTTCTTGCAGGAGCATCCTGATGTGTTTATACAAGTTTTTCTGATGCTCACAACATCACGGGTACATGGTTGGTGTGAAATAGATGACAGTTTAAACCAGGGTTAAACCATGGTTCATGGGCCAAATCCAGGCAAGCACCTGATTTTCTAAACACAGTATTATTGGCACATAGCCACGCCCACTAATTTGCATACCGTTCCAGGCTGCTCTCAAAGGCAGACTTGAGCAACTGCGGAAGAGACCATATGGACCTAAGTGTGAAACCCTAACTAGCTGGCCCTTTACAGAAAGCTTCCAAACCTGGGTGTAAACCAAATGGTTTGCAATAGCAATGCCTGGGCCACCGCCTCCCAGCCTGGAAAGTGGGTCCCAGCTGCTCTCTGCTCCATCACTGTGTCTGTGGCTTATACCACCCACATTATGTTTTAATCAGGGTCCTGAGTTGCAAGCACCAGCGACTTTGGCTGACTTAACAGAAAAGAAAGGACTTCCCTGGTGGTTCAGTGGTTAAGGCTCCATGCTTCCAGTGCAGAGGGGGATGGGTTCTATCCCTGGTTGGGTAACTAAGATCCCACATGCTGCACGTGTGGCTAAAAATAAATAGAAAAAAAAAGTTAAATCATAAATCTATTAAAAGGAAGTCAGGTAGCCACCCCCAACTCCCCACACCACATTGGATGGTTCCACAGAACTCAGTTTTCTAAGGAAACCACTGCTGTCATCATAACATGATGCTGCTTGCACCGAGAACTTGATCTTATGGAAAGCATCTGTGCTACCCTGACTGCTTTAGATTCAGAGCTGGGCACGGTGCATCTGATTGGTGAAGACTGGGTCACGTGACCATGGCCTTGCTGCAAGGGAGGCTGGGAAATGCTTATCAAGCATCTTCCATTTCTACAGTGGGAGGTAAGTTCTGCAGCCCACAAAGACTCAGAAAGAAGGGAATGCCCCCAACAAAAGAGGGAAACTCAGACACTGGGCAGGCAGAAAGGCTGGTGCCTGCTAAACCCCATCAGAAGCTCAGTTCCTTATTGTCCCACAGCTAAGCTAGTGTTTACCAAACGTTATTAATCCATATGCCATCTGCATGCTCTTTGCTCGTAGGTATGTACATTCTGTGCTATCATTGACTGGACGTTTTTTCCCCCTTAAATCAACTCTCTTTTATATAAATGCATTTATTCAGAAGAAAAACTAAATTTATAATTTATTCCAAATTCATAAAGTTGGAGACCAACATCAGTTGTCATTAGTCACCCAGTTAGAAATGAGACAGGCTTCCCAGGTGGCACTAGTGGTAAAGAATCCATCTGCGAATGCAGGAGATGCAAGAGATGTGGGTTTGATTCCTGGGTTGGGAAGATTCTCTGGAGTAGGAAATGGCACCCCACTCTAGTATTCTTGCCTGGAAAATTCCATGGGCAGAGGAGCCTGCTACACAGTCCATGGGGCTCCTAGGGGTTGGACACAACTGAGCAATAAAAATGAGATACAATTAAAACCAAGAATGTTATTAAATGCATATTTCAAGTGGTTGTTAGTAGAAGGTTTTGAGTCTGAGGACCACTCTTTCTCTTTTTCTTAAAGAATATATAGTTTTAATATTTATTTATTTGGCTGAACCAGGTCAGAGTTGTGGCATGGAGGATCTAGTTCCCTGACCAGGGATCAAACCAGGGCCCCCTGCATTGGCAGTGTGGAATCTTAGCCCCTGGGCCACCAGGGAAGTCCCCTTGCTCTTACTTAACTAAGAAAGGAGGTTAGAGACTTCCCTGGTGGTCCAGGGGCTGAGACTGTGCTGCCAATGCAGGGGGGCCAGGTTCGATTCCTGGTCAGGGAACTAGATTTCATGCCACAACTTGGAGTTCACATACCGCGACTAAAGATTGAAGGTCCTGTGTGCCACAAGTAAGACTGAGTGATGCCAAATTAGGAAAAAAAAAAAAAATATATATATATATATATATAAGAAAAGAGGTTAGTAACAGAAGCGCAGGTGTTAAAAATGATCAGGACCATACCTACTTGATCTACTCAGTAAGTGAACAGAAGAGGATCACTTCCTCTTTTGTGATGTGACTTCAGGTACCAGGTGAATCTGTTCGCTGCCACTGGGAGTATTTGCCTGGTAGTTTACTTTCAAACCTGTCATAGTTTCCTGGTGTTGCTTTAAGAGATCACCACAACCTTAGTGGCTTTAAAACAACATAAATTTATTATCTCACATTACTGCAGGTCAGAAGTCTCAAATTAGTTTCGTTGGGTGTTGGCAGGGCTGATTTCTTCTAGAAGGTCCAGGAGAAGAATTCATATCTTCCCTTTGTGTCTAAATCCACCTGCGTTCCTTGGTGTATGGCCCCTCCCTCCATCTTCAAAGCATCGTCTCTTCTCTCTGACCTCCTAGGACCCTGTGATCACACTGGGCTCGCCCTGATAAGCCAGGATAAACTTCCCATCTCAAGATTCTTAACTTAATCACATCTTCAAAGTCCCTTTGCTATGTAAAGTAATACATCACAGCTTCTGGAACTAGAAAGTGGACATCTTTTGGGAGGGGCATGATTCACCTACCTCAACCCCTCCAATCTCGTCTTTCTTATATGGATCCATTGGAAGAGTGTGCTAGTTGCTCAGTCGTGTCTGCAACCCCATGGACTGTAGCCGGCCAGGCTCCTCTGTCCATGGGATTCTCCAGGCAAGAATACTGGAGTGGGTTGCCATTTCCTTCTCCAGGGGATCTTCCCGACCCAGGGATTGAACCTGGGTCTCCTACATTACAGGCGCATTCTTTAACATCTGAGCACCAGGGAGGCCCTGCATTGGGGGAGGACATGTGTAATACAAGAAAGCGTGAACTCTGATGTCCTCACTGGTGTAAGGGAATTCACACGTGTGATTTGTTTCTCCCTTGTTGGATTTCCTCCGTCTCCTCTGTCTGAACTGGGTTTCCTCTCTCAAGCTGACCTTGTAGGACCTCCCAATCCAACAGGAAATTAGAAATATATATTTTGGGAACTTCCTGGCAGTCCAGTGGTTAAGACTCCCGCTTCCACTGCAGAGGGAGTAGGTTCCATCCTGGTCAGGGAGCTGAGATCCTACCTGCCACACTGCATGGCCGAAAAAAGAGAAAAAGAAAAGAAGCAAGTGTTTAGCCACACTTGGGTGTATGATCAGATGCTTCCAGCTTCCAAGAAAGCCCGTCCTCTCTCCCTCCTCTAAGCACAGTTCTCCCTCGAGCTTCTGGGCTTGGGCTCCGGGTGGAAGGGGCTGGAGGAACCGCGTTGTGCAGCCCTGCACAGATGGCCTGCGGGAGAGGCAGCCCTGCCAGGTGTCCGGAGCTCACTAATTACAGAGCCTCTCTGGCTTTAGGAAGCTGAGGTTTCTGACTCATCACCCGTGGGGCAGGAGCCTTCATTTGCCTTTTTCTGTTCTGATCATTGCTTTCCTTGCCCCCATCGAAGGCCATGGCCTGGGACTTCTGTGACCAACCAAACCCTCCCTGGGAGGGAGTGTAAACCAGAGTTCCGACCCGACTGGGCAATTAGGAGCCAAGAGGCTTGAGTCAGCTACTTAGACTCTTTAAACCTCATGTCCTAATCTGCAAAGCCAGAATGATACTTAGTCGCAGGGTCTCTCCTCCCCTGAATATTTGTGGAGCAGGTACCATGTGCCACACATTGAGCTAGGCACCGAGACAGGTTGTATCACACAGGATAGCCCCATGCACTCATGGAGCCTACATGGTCGTGGGGGAGGGGGGCAGACAATAAACAAGAAAAAGGATAAGTAAAATTACAAGTCGGCAGCAGAAACCAACACCACATTGTAAAGCAAATATCCTCCAATTGAAATAAATTTTCAAGAAGTTTGAAAACAGGAAAAAGCTACACATTGGGATATAATCTGTGAGGGAAACAGTGTATTATAAAGAGAGCAACCTGGGCTAGGTGAGGACTCAGTGATGAGATGACTCTGAAGCTAAGACCAGGAGAGCTGAGGGCGGGAAGGCATGGGCCAGTCTGTATACAGGGGCACGAGGATGAAACAGATGGTGCAGCAGTGTTCACCCCAGACCTGTCACCATGTGGGGCATTGTGCTTCCAGACCAACCCAGAACTGCAGCTTACAAAGTGCCTTCGTATGAACTGTATCATTTGATTCTTGTGACCACCCACCCAATAGAGAGGGCAGACCCTGGTGTGCCCATTTGATTGGTGGGAAAGTGATGGGAAGAGCAGTTAAGTACAGCAAGGAGGCAAAGCCTTTCCCTTTGTCTCTGATCTCCCCAAAAGTCGCCTGCTTTGATTGACATGCGTGCTTAGTCGCTCAGTCGTATCTGACTCTTTGTGACCCCCATGGACTGTAGACTCCTCTGTCCATGAGATTCTCCAGGCAAGAATACTTGAATGGGTTGCCATTTCTTTCTTCGGGGGATCTTCCTGACCCAGGGATCGAACCCAGGTCTCCTGCATTTGCAGGCGGATTCTGTACAGTCTGAGACACCAGGGAAGCCCTTGATTGACGGGGGATGCTTGCAAGATAGCGGGTTAGTTAGCTACTGCCGTGCAACCACAGCCACAATGCATACGACAATCAGTGTTCATTGTTCACACGTCCGGGACCAGCTAGGGTTTGGATGGGTGGGTATGCTGACCTTGGCTGGATATGCTCACAGGTCTAGGTGTTGGCTGGTGATGCCCTTGGGTGAAGTGACTGGGGCGGCTCAACCTCCTTCCTGTCTCCTGTCCTGTATCAGACTGACTCAGGTATCATCTCATGTGATGGCAGAGATGCAGGAGAGCAAGTGGCCACATAAAGCCTCTTAAGCTTGCAATTAAGATACCATTATTCTCTGCCTTCTATCGGCCAAGCAGGTTACAAATCTTACCCAGGTTCATAGGAGATGAAATCAGCTCCCTCCTTCAGGGAAAGGAATCCAGAGGTGAGGGCAGAAGCAAAGAATTAGGGTCTTTAATGTAATGTATTACTGCAGACTTCTGTTAGGTTAACAAAATGGAGAATTGTGTATGTGTGTGTGTGTGTGCATGCACATGCGTATGTGAAACAGTTGAATCGTTTAACGCACACATGGAATATTTGTGAAAGTGCGGATTCTAAACTAAGCCTGTTAAATCTCTAAGAGCATGACTCAGAATCTGGTTTTTATAAGCCCTTCCGTTTATTCTGACGATCGTAAAAAGTCTGCAAACTGTTATTTTAAGGGATCAGGCCCTAGATCAGATGGGTTTTCATTTTACATTTGGAGGCAAATACTGGAACAAGAAGTATTTTACATATAGACGTGAGTATGAATCTCTACTCCTCCGTCCAGAACATGTGTCCAAAATTTATCCTGCTTCTGAAAGGCCGAGTGGCCAGAGTGAAAGAGAAGGTAATACTACCGCCCTCTAGTGGTGGTTTGTGGCAACACAACAGAGCCATAAAGCGCTTAATACGTCCAGAAATCCTGGAGGAGAAAGTGACAGCCCACTCCAGTCTTCTTGCCTGGGAAATCTCACGGACAGAGGCGCCAGGTGGCCTGCAAATCCATGGGATCTCGAAGAGTCGGACATGACTTAGCGACTTAGCATATAAAGCCATAAAGCAAAGATATTTTCTTTCACGTCCAATGTAGCTGAATGCAAGACAGCTGATAAAAGCTAATGTGAGTTATTTCTCACAGCTTTACAGTTTAATCTATTACTACCAGGGCATGGCTGGGTAGCTGTTTTCACTGAGCTCAAGTTATTAATTTTCAGCTCAGTTTTAAAATCCATACTCTTTTCAGCCAGTAGAATATGACAGCATTGAAGGAGATTTAGAGTTTGCAGCTGGATGTCAGGGTAGAATTTACTATTCTCACTTAAAAAGAAGATATTTTAAGTGCAGAGCCACTTTGAAGTCATTTTGAGTAATTGTATTATGAAAAGGACTTGTGAATGTTTTCTTGCAAAAATTTTTCTTTGTAAGAGCTCTATATTATATTGACATCGGGGGCCAGGTAATTCTCTGCTGCAAGGGCTGTTCCGTGCCTATCAGGTGTTCAGCAGCATCCTTGGCTTCCACCCACTAGACGCTAGCTACACTCCTCAATTGAGACAACCTAAACTGCTTCAGAGGAGAGCTCAAGTTGGTCGGACTTCTTTGTCTGGGCAGGAGTGCTAATTTAGCTCTCTTTCTGATTTTACTTCCTATGCATCGCTAGGCATTTACCACTTAATTCCAATAATTTCATTTCTGAAAATCAGACTTTATGGTATTAATACAAAAACATACATAGGAAATGTATTTCACATTATTTTAAATTATGAAAATTATATAAGGCTGCATATTAATCCCAAACTCTGAGCCAACTTCTTGAAATGTAAACACATCCGAATACGGTGTATAATAAATAAACTGTCTATAAGGATGGAGGGCACACACGAGACGGCAGAGTAGAAGTACATGCGCTCATCTTCTCCTGTGAGAACTCCAAAATTACAACTTGCTGCTGAACAACCATTGACAGGAGAATGTTGGATGCAACCGCAAAAAGACACTCCATGTCCAAGGGCGAAGGTTAAGCCCCAGCAAGGTGGTAGGAGGGGCAAAATCACATTTAGAATCAAACCCCATACCCGCCAGAGACGCTCAGAGGTCTCAAACAAAACCTTGTGTGCACCAGGACCCAGAGCCCCCAGAGACCCACAAACTGCAGAACAGTTATACAAAATAAATTCTCACACTGTTAGGAAAGTTCTAGGACCCACAACAGATTTCCCAACCTGGGGATCTGGCAAAGGGACTGAGAACCCCCAGGGAATGTGACTTTGGAGGCCAGTGGGATCTGATTACAGAACTTACCCAGGACTGGGGAAACAGACTCTCAGAGGGTACAAACACCACCTTGTGTGCACCAGGACCCAGGAGAAAGGAGCAGGGACCCCACAAGAGACTGGCCCAGACTTGCCTGTGAGTGTCCAGGAGTCTCCGGCAGAGGTGTGGGTCAGCGGTGGCCTGCCACAGGGTCAGGGGCACTGAATGCAGCAGTGCTTGCATGGGACCTTTTGAAGGAGGCCATTATCTTCTTTCCCCCCACCATGGTTTGGTCTCAGGTCAAATAACAGGGAGGGAACACGGCCCCGCCCACCAACAGAAAATTGGATTAAAGATTTACTGAGCATGCCCCGCCCATCAGAACAAGGCCTAGTTTCCCCCATTGTCAGTCCCTCCCATCAGGAAGCTTCCAGAAGCCTCTTATCCTTATCAGAGGGCAGACAGAATGAAAACCACAATCACAGAAAACTAATCAAACTGATCACATGGACCACAGCCTTGTCTAACTCAAGGAAACTATGAGCCATGACATGTAGGGCTGCCCCAGAAGGATGGGTCACGGTGGAGAGTTCTGACAAATTGTGGTCCACTGGAGAAGGGAATGGCAAACCACTTCAGTATTTCTGCCTTGAGAACCCCATGAACAGTATGAAAAGGCAAAAAGATATGACACTGAAAGATGAACTCCCCAGGTTGGTAGGTGACCAATATGCTACTGGATAAGAGGGAGAAATGACTCCAGAAAGAACGAAGAGACGGAGCCAAAGCAAAAACAACACCCAGTTGTGGACGTGACTGGTGATGGAAGTAAAGTCCGATGCTGCAAAGAACAATATTGCATAGGAACCTGGAATGTTAGGCCCATGAATCAAGGTAAAATGGAAGGTCAAACAGGAGATGGCAAGAGTGAACATTGACATTTTAGGAATCAGTGAACTAAAGTGGACTGGAATGGGTGAATTTAACTCAGATAATGATTGTATCTACTACTGTGGGCAGGAATCCCTTAGAAGAAATGGAGTAGCCCTCATAATCAACAAAAGAGTCCAAAATGCAGTACTTGGGTGCCATCTCAAAAATGACAGAATGATTTCTGTTCATTTCCATGGCAAACCATTCAATATCACAGTAATCCAAGTCTATGCCCCAACCAGTAATGTTGAAGAAGCTGAAGTTGAATGGTTCTATGAAAATCTACAAGACCTTCTAGAACTAACACCCCAAAAAGTTGTTCTTTTCATTATAGGGGACTGGAATGCAAAAATAGGAAGTCAAGAGATACCTGGAGTAACATGCAAATTTGGCCTTGGAGTACAGAATGAAGCAGGGTAAAGGCTAACAGAGTTTTGCCAAGAGAATGCACTGGTCACAGCAAACACCCTCTTCCAACAACAGAAGAGAAGACTCTACACATGGACATCACCAGATGGTCAATACCAAAATTAGATTGATTATATTCTTTGCAGCCAAAGATGGAGAGCTCTATACAGTCAGCAAAAACAAGACTGGAACCTGACTGTGGCTCAGATCATGAACTCCTTATTGCCAAATTCAGACTTAAATTGAAGAAAGTAGGGAAAACCACTAGACCATTCAGGTATGACCTAAATCAAATCCCTTATGGTTTATACAGTGGAAGTGACAAATCGATTCAAGGGATTAGATCTGATAGACAGAGGACATGAAGAACTATGGATGAAGGTTCATGACATTGTACAGGAGGCAGTGATCAAGACCATCCCCAAGAAAAAGAAATACAAAAAGGCAAAACAGTTGTCTTAGGAGGCTGTGAAAAGAAGAGAAGTGAAAGACAAAGAGAAAAGAAAAGATATATCCATCTGAATGCAGAATTCCAAAGAATAGCAAGGAGAGATAAGAAAGCCTTCCTCAGCGATCATGCAAAGAAATAGAGGAAAACAATAGAATGGGCTTGGAGGAGGATATGCAACCCACTTCAGCATTCTTGCCTGGAGAATCCCCATGGGCAGAGGAGCCTGGCGGGTTACAGTCCATGGAGTTGCAGAGAGCCTACACAACTGAGTGATGTATCACACAACAGAATGGGAAAGACTAGAGATCTCTTCAAGAAAATTAAAGATACCAAGGGAACTTTTCATGCAAAGATGGGCCCAATAAAGGACAGAAATGGTATGGACCTAACAGAAGCAGAAGATATTAAGAAGAGGTGGCAAGAGTACACAGAAGAACAATGCAGAAAAAGATCTTAATGATCCAGATAACCATGATGGCGTGATCACTCACCTAGAGCCAGACATCCTGGAATGTGAAGTCAAGTGGGCTTTAGGAAGCATCACTACAAACAAAGCTAGAGGAGGTGATGGAATTCCAGTGGAGCTATTTCAAATCCTGGAAGATGATGCTGTGAAAGTGCTGCACTCAATATGCCAGCAAATTCGGAAAACTCAGCAGTGGCCACAGGACTGGAAAAGGTCAGTTTTCATTCCAATCTCAAAGAAAGGCAATGCCAAAGAATACTCAAACTACCGCACAATTGCACTCATCTCACACGCTAACAAAGTAATGCTCAAAATTCTCCAAGCCAGGCTTCAACAGTACATGAATCATGAACTTCCAGATGTTCAAGCTGGATTTAGAAAAGGCAGAGGAGCCAGAGATCAAATTGCCAACATCCGTTGGATCATTGAAAAAGCAAGAGAGTTCCAGAAAAACATCTACTTCTGCTTTATTGACTGTGCCAAAGCCCTTGACTGTGTGGATCACAGCAAATTGTGGAAAATCCTTCAAGAGATGGGAATACCAGACCACCTGACCTGCCTCCTGAGAAATCAGTATGCAGGTCAAGAAGCAACATTTAGAACCAAACATGGAAAAATGCAACAGTTAGAACCAAACATGGAAAAACGGACTGGTTCCAAATTGGGAAAGGAGTACGTCAAGGCTGTATATTGTCACCCTGCTTATTTAACATATGCAGAGTACATCATGTGAAATGCTGGGCTGGATAAAGCACAAGCTGGAATCAAGATTGCCATGAAAAAATCAATAATCTCAGATATGCAGATGACACCACCCTTTTGAAAGAAAGCAAAGAAGAACTAAAGAGCCTCTTGAAAGTGAAAGAGGAGAGAGAAAAAGTTGGCTTAAAACTCAACATTCAAAAAACTAAGATCATGGCATCCGGTCCCATCACTTCATGGCAAATAGATGGGGAAACAATGGAAATAGTGACAGACTTTATTTTCTTGGGCTCCAAAATCACTGCAGATGGTGATTGCAGCCATGTAATTAAAAGACACTTGCTCCTTGGAAGGAAATCTATGACCAACTTAGACAGCATATTAAAAAGCAGAGATATTACTTTGCCAACAAAGGTCTGTCTAATCAAAGCTATGACTTTTCCAGTAGTCATGTATGGATGTGAGAGTTGGACTATAAAGAAAGCTGCTGCTGCTGCTGCTAAATCGCTTCAGTCATGTCTGACTCTGTGCAACCCCATAGATGGCAGCCCACCGGGCTCCCCCGCTCCTGGGATTCTCCAGGCAAGAACACTGGAGTGAGCTGCCATTCCTTCTCCAATGCATGAAAGTGAAAAGTGAAAGTGAAGTCGCTCAGTCGTGTCCAACTCTTAGTGACCCCATGGACTGCAGCCTACCAGGCTTGTCCATCCATGGGATTTTCCAGGCAAGAGTACTGGGGTGGGTTGCCATTGCCTTCTTTGAAAGAAAG
>NW_011494865.1:854315-854901 GCF_000754665.1 Bison bison bison | reverse complement strand
AACTGTGGTGTTGGAGAAGACTCTTGAGAGTCCCTTTGACTGCAAGGAGATCCAACCAGTTCATCCTAAAGGAAATCAGTCCTGAATATTCATTGGAAGAACTGATGCTGAATCTGAAACTCCAATACTTTGGGCACCTGATGCAAAGAACTGACTCACTAGAAATGACCCTAATTCTGGGAAAGATTGAAGACAAGAAGAGAAGGGTTCGACAGAGGATGAGATGTTTGGATGATAGCACCAACTCAATGGACATGAGTTTGAGCAAGCTCCAGGAGTTGGTGATGGGCAGTGAAGCCTGGCATGCTTCAGTCCATGGTGTCACAAAGAGTTGGACACGACTGAGCAACTGAACTGACTGAAACTGTCTCTGGAGCTTCGCTGGTGGCTCCGCGTGCAACACGGGAGCCACTGGAGATTTGGGTTTGATCCCTGGGGTGGGAAGATGCCCTGGAGGAGGGCATGACAACCCACTCCAGTATTCTTGCTTGGAGAACCCCATGGACAGAAGAGCCTGGCGGGCTACAGTTCATAGGGTCACAAAGAGTTGAACACGACTGAAGCAACTTAGCACGCATGCACAAAA
>NW_011494865.1:848026-854215 GCF_000754665.1 Bison bison bison | reverse complement strand
AAACTGTCTCCAGACATTGCCAGATGTCCCCTGGGGAGGGAAGGCAAAATTGCCCTCAGCTGGGAGCCACCTCCTCCGCTCTAGGGCTTTATATACCAGGAAATACGGTAATTGCCCTCCATGAGGAGCTGCCAGGGCCCACAGCAGGTCACAGCGTTGGAGCAACAGGGTGAAGCCAGTGACAGCCTGCCACACCGTGGGCCCCGACCTGTCTCCGAGCGGTACGGGATGTTCCTGGTCCCGAAGCTTAAACTGCACATTGGCTCACTATTCGTCAGCTAGAACAGAGACCAGAGGAACCAGGAAAGAAGGGCCTCTCCGTGTTTGTAGAAGGACAGCAGTGTAATTCCAGAGGTGAACTGCACACCGGAGAGGAAAGAGACGTGTGACTGGACCTTGGCTCAGGGCTCCCTGAAATGTAACAGCTTTTCTTTGGCCAGGAGGGGAAGTTCAGTTGCCATGACGTGCCACCGTGTCGTGCAGAGAGGAATGCCGCTGGAGCCGAGCACAGCATCTGCATTCCTGCCCCGACACTGAGTTGGTGATGCAGGACAGGGTGTAACGAGGCGGCCGCCACGTCTCTGCCTTCTTAGCTGTGCTTCGGTTTGCATTTCCCTGAAGCCTGTTGGGGGTGCTCAGTCGCTGAGTCATGTCTGACTCTTTGGAACCTCATGGCCTCCAGCACGCCAGGCTCCCCGTCCTTCTCTATCTCCCAGAGTTTGCTCAGATTCACATCCATTGAGTCAGTGATGCTGTCTCACCTGAAGGCTGCTTTCCCTCTCTGTCATCCTGTGTCATCCTGGGATGGCTGGTCTTTTGTTCCCAAATAAAGGGTCCCCGAAAGGCCCCCAGATGTTCTTAGAATGAGGTGCGACATCCAGAAGTATCTCACTAGGACCAATGAGACCTGTATGCCAAAGCTTCCTGGTGAGCTGGCCGCCTGCATTCAAACCTGGTCCCCGCGTTTCCCTGCTGTGTGACCTCAGGCAAGCTGCTTGATGTCTCTGGGCCTCTGCTGTCTGTAAAATGGGAGCAGCCATGGCAGCAACAGCAGGGGGGCCTACTCCCAGCGCTCCGTGAGGACTATTCGTCTCTTATGACGGTTCACAGGGCCAAGCCCACTTACCCAGTAAGCAGCAGACTTGAGGATTGAGATTAGATTTTCCGACTCCAGATCCTGGGTTCTCAACCTTGCCATGTGCTGGAACCACTTGGGCAGCTTCTGAAGCCCGGATCCCAGGAGGTCGCCGTCTCCTTGGTCTGGAGAGCAGCCAGGTGTGGAGGTTGTTGAGGACCTCCAGGGGATTTGAAGATGCCACCTTATGACTCAGGCCCAATGAAATGAGAGTCAAGCTTGGGCAGAATCTGACCTCCCAGGGTTGGCTTTTCTCACTGAGCATAATGTCCTGCAGGTTCGTCCACGTTGTAGGCTGTGACAAGATTCCCTTCGTCGTGCCTGAATAATATTCCATCCTATGGAAAACACCATGTCTCCTTTCTCCACTCATCTTTCGACAGGCATTTAGATGGTTTCCATCTCTTGATGATGCTTACATGAGGTATTTTTAAAGTCGTCAGATTCATAGGAACAGCAAGTAGAAGGGTGGTTGCCAAGGACTTGGGGAGGGGACTGGAGGGGGATGTGGGGCTTTGCTGTTCAGTGGGTATGGTTTCAGTCCTGCAAGATAGAAGAGGTCTAGAGAGGCTTTGCAACACGGTCCTTACAGGTACATTTGTTGCTGTTTAGTCTCTAAGTCCGGAGAAGGCGATGGCACCCACTCCAGTACTCTTGCCTGGAAAATCCCGTGGATGGAGGAGTCTGATAAGCTGTGGTCCATGGGGTTGCACAGAGTCGGACACGACTGAAATGACTTAGCAGCAGCAGTCTCTAAGTCATGTCTGACTCTTTTGCAACCCCATGGACTGTAGCCTAACGGGCTCCTCTGTCCATGGGATTCCCCAGGCAAGAATACTGGAGTGGGTTGCCATGCCCTCCTCCAGGGGGTCTTCCCAACCCAGGTATCAAACCCATGTCTCCTCCATTGGCAGGTAGGTTCTTTACCATCTGAGCCACCAGGGAGGCCCAGCTGTACAGTTCTGTTCACTTAAAACTTTGCTTGGACTTCCCTGGTGGTCTCGTGGTTAAGAATCTGCCTTCCAGAGCAGAGGATGTGGGTTCAATCCTCGATTGGGGAACTAAGATCCCATATAGCCCTGGAGCAACTAAGCCCCGCAACTAGAGAAACCTACACACTGCAATACATAGCCTGTGCCGAGACGAAAGACCCTGGAAGCTGCAACTAAGACCTGGTGCAGCCAAGTGAATAAAGATGTTTTTAAAAAAGCAAACAAAACTCTTTGTGAAGAGGGTAATTTCATGATATGTGCTTTATTTTTTTACCACAACTTAAAACACACACACACAGACACAAACAGGCAGTTCAGGGGGAGTGCTGAAGGCTCCAGGGTGAGCAGAGGCTGAAAACAGGGGCTGAATCAGAAGGGCTTCCTGGAGGAGGCGCAAAGTATGGACCCGGCATGTGGAGCAGCTGCTGGAGTGAAAGGCTTCCCCAAGGGATTAATGGGAGAGTTGGGCTGCCAGGAGGTCCCCGCCAGGATCTGGAGCCTTCAGTGTGAACTGCAGACAGCCAGCCTCCGCTGGAGAGTTGCCTCGCTTGTTAGCAAGGTGTGGCCTGCAGACTCCCGCCTCCCAGCCCTCACCCCCCACCCCCATGAGTTGATGCTGTAACGGGAGTGCTTATTTAAAGGACTGATGACTCAGCCTCCAGTTCCAGCCTCTGTCTTGCTTGGTTTGTTTTCTGGCAGAGGAAGCAGAGAACCAGTGGGCAAAATGTGTGATTTGCCAGATTTTGCCAGCAGCTCAATTGGTTTCAAATTTAGCCTAAATTTCTGTCTCCTGGTACTTGAAAGGGTTTTCCAGGTGGCACAGTAGTTAAGAATATGCCTGCTAATGCAGGAGACACAAGAGACCTGGGTTCAATCCCTGGGTTGGGAAGATCCCCTGGAGAAGGACATGGCAACCCACTCCAGCATTCTTGCCTGGAGAATTCCATGGACAGAGGAGTCCATGGGGTTTCGAAGAATTGACTATGACTGAGCGACTAAGCACATATACACGTGAAAAAGCATTTACAATTTGGTGGCAGGGGCGTGGGAGGGTGGAGTTCTTAAAGTCTAAGTCCAAGGACTGGCTGCCTTGGCATTCCCCCGGGAGCGTGTTGAGAATACAGATTCTTGGGCCTTGCCCCAGACCTGTGGACTTGGGCCCTCAAAGTCCCGCTCTAGCGGTGGAGGCCCTGGAATCTGTTAATGAGTTCTCGAAGAATTTGGACCAAATAATGCCAGTGGATCACAACTGGGAATATTTCATGGGATGCTTAGCCCTGTAAATTAGGCCAGCTGACCCGAATTAGGAGCTGGTTGTGGTCCATCTCACCTAAACGTCTTTTTTTCTCTGATGGTTCTCTTCTTTGTCCCACTGATCAGGATAAGCAGACCTAAGGGGTGGTTTGAAAATGCAATAACCTGACTTCAATGTAGTCCAACCCCAAAACGATAAAGTTTAACAAGAAAGGAAGTCTCACTTCATGGTCCATGTGTCCTAAGTCGCTTCAGTCTTGCCTGACTCTGCAGCCCAATGGACTGCAGCCTGCCAGGCTCATTCTGTCCATGGGATTCTCCAGGCAAGAATACTGGAATGGCTTGCCATACCCTCCTCCAGGGGATCTTCCTGACCCAGGGATCGAAAAAGCATCTCTTATGTCTCCTGCATTGGCAGGTGACGTCTTTACCACTAGCGCCACCTGGGAGGTTTACAAAATCCCCATTCATCATATTGACATGTGTTGCTTTCTTTCTGGCCATTCCCTTTCCTTTGGTAATGACACCCCAAATCCCTTGTGGAATCATTTCTACCTGCCAGGGGGCAATCTGGTAGGCATGTCACTCTATCAAGGCATCTCGTGACCCAAGCCAGGTCAATGGACACTTCTTCCCTAGACTCTCCTAGGCTCATGAGTGTGGGAAATATGACTCTCAAGCAGCTACGTCTTATGGTCTCCATTAGCTCCTGGCCTTTGATTCTCCACTGTGGCCCCCTTTGAGCCGTCTCTAGCTGACAGCACAGTTCTGTGAGCTACCCCAGGCTCCTCCCATAAATGCTCTTGTTGCTGAAATTCTGGTCCACTAGACTGTGGGTTCCACCCTCCAGAATCTAATGCATGATGATCTGAGGTGGAGCTGATGTAATAATAATAGAAATCAAGTGCAAAATAAAAATAATGTGCTTGAATCATCCTCAGACCACCCCCCACCTCTCCCCACTGGTCCATGGAAATATTGTCTTCCACCAAACAGGCCCCTGGTGCCAAAAAGTTGGGAACTGCTGCACTAGACAATTCTGAAGTTTCCCTCTTCATCTTTGTCCGTGTGCTGCTGGAAAGTTCCGGAAGGCTATGTCCTCTTTGGGTTTGTCATGGGGTGGGGGGAGGAGCTAGGTAGGGACCAGAAAGTGTGTGCTGTTCATTTTGCTACTTCCATCACAGACAGCAAAGGTTAAGTTGCTTTGCAGAATCTCATTGGGATTTGAGTCTTTTTCCACTTACATTGGACTTGCAGCTTAAATTAATTGTCAGTATGCCATTCAATTCCAATTTAATGAAGTGAGATTGATAAAATCCCCCTGCGAGGGCTTTTGTTTCTAAGTAGACCTGAAGCTACAGAGTGGAGAGCATGGGCAAGGAAGAGCTTCTGACTCTAAGTTTAGAAAAGCAATTGCAGTGGAAATGTTTGACCCCAGACACAAAATCAACTGCGAATCCATGTGGAGATCTGAGAGGAAAGGGCCTTGCTGTACCTGTATTAGCTGAGGTCTCACTACGCTGGCACCATGTTTCAAATACGTTGTTTGGTAGTTTTCTGACCATCCAACACCAAAAGTCACAAGTCAAAGTGTTAGTTGCTCAGTCGTGTCTGACTCTTCCCGATCCTGTGGACTGTTGCCCGCCAGGCTTCTCGCCCATGGAATTCTCCAGGCAAGAATAGTGGTGTGGTTAGCCATTCCCTTCCCCAGGGGATCTTCCCCATCCAGGGACTGAAATTGCAGTCTCCTGCATTGCAGACCATCTCCTGAAAAAGCAGGTTTCAGTTTCAACACTACTGCGAAGGGGCGTGACTGCCCCCTAGTGGCCATTGCTCCAAATTGTTCGTTCAGGTCTTGAACGAACAGGTCTTGAAAGGGATGAAATCTGTGAAGTTGAATGCGGGCTGCTGCTAGTAAGTCGCTTCAGTCGTGTCCGACTCTGTGCAACCCCAGAGACGGCAGCCCACCAGGCTCCCCCGTCCCTGGGATTCTCCAGGCAAGAACACTGGAGTGGGTTGCCATTTCCTTCTCCAATGCATGAAAGTGAAAAGTGAAAGTGAAGCCGCTCAGTCGTGTCGGACTCTTAGCGACCCCATGGACTGCAGCCTACCAGGCTCCTCCGTCCATGGGATTTTCCAGGCGGGCAGTAAACTGCAAACATTCCAAAATCTCAACATTTAACCGTTGACCTGGACTCTATGCATGTCTATATTCAATTACAATCTCAATCAGAAACCACAGCAATTTGGTTTGGTCCCGTCAGATAAAAATTCTTTTTTTTTTTTTTTTCCAAATTGAATATTCCTCAGAGAAGAGAAATCATTACAGGATTCCTCTTGTGGCCATTCTACATTTCCTTCTGCCTTGCTATTTCCTCCGGGAGGAAGAAGGGTGTTTATTTTGTCCTCCTTAGTGGCAGTGGGGCAGAGTAACTGAACCCCGAGGCTGGCATGCGCACTGATGTTTCCCAGGAAAGAATTTACTCTTCAGTTCCTCTGCCTCTGGAGATCACGTCCCAGTCTCACCCTGCTGTCCTGTTGACCACTGCCATAGCCTTTTAAAAAAAGTTATTCAGTTCAGTTCAGTCGCTCAGTCGTGTTCGACTTTTTGTAAACCCATGAATCGCAGCATGCCAGGCCTCCCTGTCCATCACCAACTCCCGGAGTTCACTCAGACTCATGTCCATTGAGTCGGTGATGCCATCCAGCCATCTCATCCTCTGTCGTCCCCTTCTCCTCCTGCCCCCAATCCCTCCCAGCATCAGAGTCTTTTCCAATGAGTCAACTCTTCGCATAGGTGGCCAAAGT
>NW_011494865.1:827254-847759 GCF_000754665.1 Bison bison bison | reverse complement strand
TTGGTCATAACTTTCCTTCCAAGGAGTAAGCATCTTTTCATTTCATGGCTGCAATCACCATCTGCAGTGACTTTGGAGCCCCCCAAAATAAAGTCTGACACTGTTTCCCCATCTGTTTCCCATGAAGTGATGGGACCAGATGCCATGATCTTCGTTTTCTGAACGTTGAACTTTAAGCCAACTTTTTCACTCTCCTCTTTCACTTTCATCAGGAGGCTTTTGGTTCCTCTTCACTTTCTGCCATAAGGGTGGTGTCATCTATGTATCTGAGGTTATTGATTTCTCCTGGCAATCTTGATTCCAGCTTGTGCTTCTTCCAGGCCAGCATTTCTCATGATGTACTCTGCATATAATTTAAATAAGCAGGGCGACAATATGCAGCCTGGATGTACTCCTTTTCATATTTGGAACCAGTCTGTCGTTCCATGTCCAGTTATAACTTTTGCTTCCTGACCTGCATACAGGTTTCTCAAGAGGCAGGTCAGGTGGTCTGGTATTCCCATCTCTTTCAGAATTTTCCACAGTTTATTGTGATGCACACAGTCAAAGGCTTTGGCATAGTCAATAAAGCAGAAATAGATGTTTTTCTGGAACTCTCTTGCTTTTCTGATGATCCAGTGGATGTTGGCAATTTGATCTCTGGTTCCTCTGCCTTTTCTGAAATCAGCTTGAACATCTGGAAGTTCACAGTTCACGTATTGCTGAAGCCTGGCTTGGAGAATTTTGAGCATTACTTTACTAGCGTGTGAGATGAGTGCAATTATGTGGTAGTTTGAGCATTCTTTGGCATTGCCTTTCTTTGGGATTGGAATGAAAACTGACCTTTTCCAGTCCTGTGGCCACTGCTGAGTTTTCCAAATGTGCTGGCATATTGAGTGCAGCACTTTCACAGCATCATCTTTCAGGATTTGAAATAGCTCCACTGGAATTCCATCACCTCCACTAGCTTTGTTCGTAGTGATGCTTTCTAAGGCCCACTTGACTTCACCTTCCAGGATGTGGCTCTAGGTGAGTGATCACACCATCGTGATTATCTGGGCTGTGAAGATCTTTTTTGTACAGTTCTTAAAAGCTATCAACCTATTTATTTTTGGCTGTGCTGGGTCTTTGTTGCTGCACGTGGACTTTCGCTAGTTGCGGCGAGCCGGGGCTACTCTTGGTTGCAAAGCTCGGGCTTCTCATTGCAGGGGCTTCTCTTGTTGCAGAGCATGGGCTCTAAGCCGGTGGGCTCAGTAGTTGAGCTTGTGGGCTCTAGAGCTCAGGCTCAGTGGTTGGGGTACATGGGCTTAGTTGCCCTGCAGTGTGTGGAATCTTCACGGAGCAGGCATCAAACCTGTGTTCCCAGCATTGGCAGGTGGATTATATCTGTTGAGGCCTGCCCCAAAGCCACGGGTGTGAGGCCTTTGACACCAAGGCCACAGAAGCAGAGTCCAGAACCAAGGTCAACTCCGAAGCTGACTGAGGCCCTCTGTAACTGTTGCCAAAAGCCCCCGTGATCATCATTAACAAGCTTCCTGATCCCAAATTAGGCAAAAATGCCCACCTTTGTAGTCACCTTATCGCGCCCTAGCCAATCACCTAATACCAACCTTCCAGCAGGAATTTTCTTTGTCTTGAGGCTATAAAAACTGGCTATTAACCCTCAAAAAGCGTTGACTCTCCTCGGTCTAGTAGGAAGTCAGCCTGCTGCATTTGCAGTGCCCACATTATCTCTGCCCTTTTTTCTTCATAAACTCACTCCTTTCTGAAATGCTCTGTGTCTGGAGATTCTTTTCCAACGCACGCTCAGAGTGCCTCAAGACTATATCCACTACACCAGGGAAGTCCACCGTAGCCTTTTAATTTGTCCCCCGGGCTTCCCCCTACTCATCACCCCCCTGCCCCCAGCCCATTTTCCATGTGGCAGCCGGAGTGATCGCAACCTCCAGCCTGGGCCCATCAGCCACCGGGGTTGAAAGCTTCAGTGGCTCTCTGTTGCTCCCAAGACGATGACTGAAATTCTTAACACAGACAACAGTGTTTAACAGCATCCCAGGTGCTGGTTGCTGCCTCACAAAGGAGCCCCAAACTTAGTGGTTTAAAATAAATTTTTTTTTGCCCACAGTTTTGTGGGTCCACATATGACTAGGATTCAGTTGGGATGTTCATCTGCTCTATGTGACTTCACCTGGGGCTTTTGCACCTCAGGATCTGCTCCAAAGATGACTCCCGTACTCACAGATCTTCCACCTCAGGGCTCCCTTCCCCCCACCTCCTCTCTCCATGTGGCATCTTGTCCTCCAGGGTCTTGTGGCCCAGGCTTCCCGGCCACAGGTGATCTCAGGGTTGTTGTACTTCTTAGATGGTAGCTGGTATCTGAGAAATAGGAAGTAGAAGCCACCTGGCTGGCTCTCAGAGCTGGCAAAGCATTGCTTTCCTTGTATTCTGTTGGTCAAAGTCATCCTAGAAGCCCCAGAGTCCAGGAGGTAGAGAGACAGACACCGCCTCCAGAGCGGGGAGGGAGGCAGGGCCACACTGCAGAAGGGCAAGTGGCCCGGGAGGTACTAGGCTAGGTACTAGGACTAGGTCTGGCCCCCACCCTGCACTCTCCTGAACCACCTGCCTCTTGCAAACGTCCTTCCCTGTGCACTTCGCCTGGTGTGTTCTACGCAGCCTACTATTGTCGTTGCTCAATCGCTAAGTCATGTCTGACTCTTTGTTAACCCCACGGACTGCAGCACGCCAAGGCTCCTCTGTCGTCCACTATGTCCCAGAGTTTGCTTAAATTCATGTCCACTGAGTCAGTGATGTTGTCTAACCATCTCATCCTGTAGATTTCAGCTAAATCGGGATTTCCAGGGGATGGTCTCACCTGACCCTCCACAGACTCTAAGAATCCACGATCCATTATTTTGTCCCTCCAGTTGCTCATTATGAAAATTTTCAACCTGCAGAAATGTTGTAAGAATAACCCTACTTTCCACTTAGATTCACCAACTATTAACATTTTTGTCACATTTGCTTTTATTATTCTCTTTGTGTGTGTGTGTGTAAATATTTTATGAGCCCTTTGTGAGTCAGCTTTGCCTCCAAGGCACTTTGCCTCCAAGGACTTCGGCAGTATCTCCTAAGGACAAGAGTGTCTTTCCACGTAAGTCCAATACGATGGTCACTTTCAGGTGATTTAACACTTATCCGCAGAGTCCAGAGTCAGACTTCTTCAAGGTCCAAATAATGTCCTCTAAATCCAGGATCTGCTGAGGGTCATGCATTGCCTTTCACTGCCCATGAGGTCCCCCTCTAAACCCAAATCCTTTTCCTTCAGAGGACTTCCCTCGGGGGCCCTTCCCCCAGGCAGTCTCATGTCTTTCTCTTTAGGATCCCTCAGCTTAAGTGCCTCCTCTTCCAGGAAGTTCTCCTGCTTCTCTATTAATACTTATTTACTTGACTGCTTGGGGTCTTAGTTGTGGCACGCGGGATCTGGGCTCTTGGTTGTAGCGTGCAGGATCTTGTCACTGAAGGACGTGAATTCTTAGTCACGGCATGCGGACTCCGGTTCCCTGACCAGGAATTGAACCCAGGCCCTCTCGAATTGGGAGCTCAGAGTGTCAGCCCCTGGACCACCAGGGAGGTCCCCAGGAGGAAGCTAACAGGCCACACGTTATCTCCCTGCTTATTTTCACATGGACCACATTGCGTCACTCTCTGAAAGTCTCACATGTGCACTTTTTACTTGTTAACTCCTGTGTTTCCTGCCAGGTCAGCTCCTAGAGGGCAGGGACAGTGACCAGTCATGTCCTCCACACTAGCACTTGGCACGGTGTCTGACATCTAGCAGATTTCTTGATGAATGAATGCGTGGATATTTCACTGTGAAAATTTCACCAATGGATGACAATAGAGTTTGGGGTTGCCAAGGCTGCATGTCTTTACCAAAATTCTACCATGTTGTAAACCTCTTAACAGGGCTTTCCTGTTGGCTTAGCAGTAAAGCATTCACCTGCAATGTAGGAGATGCAGGTTTGATCCCTGTTCGGGAAGATCCTCTGGAGAAGGAAATGGCAACCCACCCACTCCAGTATTCTTGCCTGGAACATCCCATGGACAGAGGAGCCTGGGAGGGTAGGGGGGCTATAGTCCATGGGGCTAAAAAAGAGTCGGATATAACTGAGTGACTGAACAACAGCAACAAAGGCAACATTAGGGGTGAGGGTTGCAGTTATGTGATCAGCTTGAGGACATTCTTGCCGTGGTTGGTGAGGTAACAGGGAGATGTTTAGGGAATCTTAGCCATCAATCTTCTGACTCCAACCAGTCTGGCGTCTACGTGCTGGTGGTCAGCAGTTTCTATCCAGTGAGGCCCTGGTTTCTGTGAACAGCTTGACATACATGCCAGATTGTTATCTATATCCCTGGAGGATGAACCGCAGTGCTGTGACTGTTTTATGGCTGACCTGTTGTTCAAGCTATCACTAGCTTTCTGGCTTGACTGCCTTTGCCTTGTTTTTGCATTCCCTCTCTTCTCTAATTAGCAACTGCTTGAGTCTGCTCTTTGGATTCTTGGGAAGACCTGTGAGGCTAAAACCTTTCTCCTGCAAACAAACAAAAAAAACATGGGACATAGAAGAATCTGCCACCAGGAAGTACCCACGGGGTCCTGTTCAGTTTCAATCTCACGAATCTTTGGCCCTAATTTCAAAATTCCTGTTGCCGGCCAAAATCATTGGCCTTCTCTGCCCACTGAAGCCAAATGAAAAATATGGAGACAGAGTTCGGAGGACACAGAAAGTTGGCTGCAATTCTCAGCCAGCGGAGAGGGGGAGACAGTAGGCTCGTGCCTCAAGAACTGCACCCCCCAACACCCTTAAGGAGTCTAGGGGCTTATATAAGGCAAGGGCTCACCGTCAGGAGTTGGTGATGAGGAACAAAGTGGTGGGATCTTGGTTTCTTCTTGCATTGTTTCAAAGACAGTCATAAAATGGCGCCAGTAACCCAGTGATTGAGTCTGGTGGTTTGATGGCTCCACAGCCTTCCTTCTGATGTGTAACTGCAAGGGGAAGAGTGTTGTAGGCATAAACATCAGATAGGGGATGTATTTAGCATTGAGTCAAAGGAGAAAATGTGAATTACAGCTCCTGCAGAGTTAGGGGGCAGAAAAGCAAACTTAGTTACATGCTTAGGAGTGTTACAGAAGTCGTATCGTTGAGAAACTAAGCACCACACTTGGAGAGTTGGAGAACTCAGGTTTATTACGCCGGCGGGCCCAGAGGAGTTAGCACACCAAGCTCTGAGTCCCCGAACAAAGGGGTTACAGAGTTTTTATAGGCAGTGCGTGACATCAGGCTATAGTGGGCAATGCTAACTGTTAATAGGCTGGTTTGAACTAAGGGGTTTCGCGCACAGGAACACCGGTTAGGATTGGGGCGGCGGGTGGGGAGGGTGGGGGTGTGGAATGCCTGACCTTTTACACAGACCAAGCATGGTTAAGGAGGATTACAGGGGCTGGGTAATTGCAAAAGGGGGGCAAAGGTGAGTGAGAGAGAAGTTTCAGTTCCTAGCATTGTTATAAGTCCCCATTTTCCCAAGACTACGTGACCTACGTGATCCAGACTTTGCAAGGAGCAAACTAAATTACAGAAGCAGAAAGAGCAGGAAGTTACTGTAAATTTTAACTTTTCCTCTTCATGAGCAGTTAAAGTAAAAAAAAAAAAACAAAAACTAGGAATGCTCAGCCCTGCTCACTGTTCTCTTTATCTTCTTTGTTCTCAGGAAAGGGACAGAAAACTCATTTCTCTTTTCGCCTTTTCACTGCAACATTCCTTTCAACGAAATTTGAGAAAAACATCCTAGTGTCTGGAGTATTATTTGTTGTGTGTAAGAGCTGTTGCTTGTTGACTAGTGATGGTTTGAGTTTTAACTAATTTTTGTCCTTTTCCACCATCTAAAGAGCCAACCTGTCAAGATCTTCCACCACTCATAATTCCTGTGGTCTCTATCGTCAGGTGGCACGAATGGTAAAGAATCCACCAGCCAATGCAAGAGACACGGGTTCAATCCCTGGGTCAAGAGGATCCCCTGGAGGAGGAAATGGCAACCCACTCTAGTATTCTTGCCTGGAGAATCCCATGGACAGAGGAGCCTGGCAGGCGACAGTCCATGGGGCCCAAAGAGTCGGACATGACTTAGCACATACACACTGTTGTCTTAGAATTTACCTGTGCCTTTGGAGGCTTAGATTCTGGTGTGTGAGTTATTGCAAATGTGTATATCTGATGCACAGTAAGGCCAAACTGAAACACTGGAATTTGAGCAGAGCAAGATTTATTGCAGGGCCAGGCAAGGAGATGGGGTTTGGCTCATGACCTAAAAAGCCCCAAGCTCCTTGAAGGGTTTCAGCAAAGCACTTTTAATAGCCAGGTTGTGGTGGAGATGGGGATGGGATGTCCCAGGGTCTGTGGTTAGCTCACACACAAGTCTCTGACTGGCTAATGGTGAGATAGCAAGGTGATGTCAGAGTGAGGTAGAAACTGCTAGGCACTCAGCATAAGACACTGAGACCTCGGGCTTTTTTTTCCATAAACATCTCGCTCCATTAACCTAAATCTATATACCCTTTATTCCAATTTCCTGGCATTCTGAAGAATGCCTCCCTGGTCTGGCGGCTCATAAAATATCCAGAACCAGGACAGGACATCTATTAGCTGCTGTCCAGCTTATCAGGAAGAAAAATACCAGGTGGACCATTAACTCTTAGCCCCTACATCTGGTCCCTAAATAATGGCCTGGGATCATGAGAAAGGGTCACAGGATGGCGACTCAGTGTCTGAGGAAACTTAGGAACTGGGGACCAAAAGAAGCCATAAAGATGTCAAACTGGATATGGTGGCCTTTAAACTGATTGCTTAGAAATTACGTACGTTAAGGGCTTCCTAGGTGGCGTTAGTGGTAAAGAACCTGCCTGCCAATGCAGGAGACATAATAGATGTGAGTTCAATCCTCGGGTTGGGAAGATCCCTTGGAGAAGGGAATGACAACCCACTCCAGTATTCTTGCCTGGAGAATCCCAAGGACAGAGGAGCCTGGCGGGCTATGGCCCGGGGGGGCACAAAAGAGTTGGACACGACAGTTACTAACACACACAGACTAGGAAATATATAGTAAATAAGGCAGTCCATGGGGTCGCAAAGAGTCAGATGCGATTTAGGGACTGAACAAAAACAACAAAGGATTTGCTTAGTAGGGTCTGTTATGCAGATTGATCTCAGGTCTTCTAGGTACTGGAGAGGGAAATTTCCATCTTTACAAATGGAAATTTATGCCCTGATTTTAGGCAGATGGGGGAAGGCAGTGAGTTCTTCCCGTGTCTTCGGTTTTCTCTAATGCCTTCTGCTCAACATAATCCATTCTATGGTGAAGTGGCATATTTGTTGTAGCAAATGCTGATCCCTTTCAACATGGGATTAGCATTAAAAAAAAATCAAGTAGCTACAATCCTCCGCCTGAGAAAAATCTCAGGAGGCTAAAAGGTAGGAAGTGACTGAATTAGATTCGTCTGCGTTACAGGACTCCTGTTTTTTAAAATTCAATGATTTAACTCCATCCTCTGGATTTGTGGTAATAGCTAACATAAGAGTATGTCTAAGAAGGCAATGGCACCCCACTCCAGTACTCTTGCCTGGAAAATTCCATGGACAGAGGAGCCTGGAAGGCTGCAGTCCATGGGGTCGCTGAGGGTCAGACACAACCGAGCAACTTCACTTTCACTTTTCACTTTCATGCATTGGAGAAGGAAATGGCAACCCACTCGTGTTCTTGCCTGGAGAATCCCAGGGATGGGGGAGCCTAGTGGGCTGCCATCTATGGGGTCACACAGAGTTGGACACGACTGAAGTGACTTAGCAGCAGCAGCAAGCTTTATCCACTTCAGCTCTGTCAAAGGGACATCAAGATGGAGGGAGGAGCTTCCCAGGCGGCTCAGAGATAAAGAATCTGCCTGATGATGCAGGAGACACGGGTTTGATCCCTGATCTGGGAAGATCCTACATGACGCAGAGCAACTAAGGACACGAGCACAGCTATTGAGCCTGTGCGTGGGAGCCCAGGAACTGCAGCCACTGAAGCCTGGGTCCCCCGCTGCTCCACAACGAGAGAGCAACCCCCCGCTCACTGCAACTAGAGAAAAGCCCGCACAGCAGCGAAGACCCTGCACAGCCAAAACCAAAAATAAATAAAATTGTATTTAAAAAAAGATGGACTGAGCATTGCTAAGAAAGCACTGCTCTCTGATGGAGCCGGGAGGCCATCGGGGGAGTGGGACTCATGCACGTCTCATTCTGGTTGGAATCTGACCTTTTGCTCACTTACTCTCTCAATGCAGGCACCCAGGGCATCTGCACGATGCTCCAGAAACTCTAGATAACTGCCAGCCCTGGAGCCGGAATAACCTTGTGACTTTTGTCTTTCTAAGGCCCCGATGCCCTCTTCCCCAGAACACTTCTGATTTTACCTGAATCTGTGTCTCCTGAATTGCAGTTCTTAGGACCCTAAATAAGGCTCTTTGTTCTTTGAAGCCTTGATAGGAATTATTGTTCAATAGCTGCTGCCAACTAAAAAAAGAGGCACAATGTGAGAGTTGTGAGTTAAGTTTTATTTGGGGCAAAACGAGGACCACAGCCCAGGAGGCAGCACCTCAGACAGCTCTGAGAGATGGCTCCAAAAAGGCAGTGGGGGAAGGTCAATATATAAGGTTTTGGTGAAGGGGAAGTTCAATACCATTAAGCACTCATTTTACAAAAGATTTTCTGCTGGTCACAAGGATCTGACATCACCATGAAGGGATACAGCGCTTTTCTAGATATGAGGAGATGCAAGAATTGGGAGCATAAAATCAATTCCTGAAAATATCTGACTATCTAAAGACTTGTCCCACTGGATACCCTGGAGCACCGAGTGTCTCAGTCCACCCTGAACTCCCTCAGGGGCTGCTGAAGGTCAACAGCTACAGTAGCACAGTGCTCAGTCTCCCCAGAGGCAGACAGCAAATGCCCTTGCTTTTCAGTTGCTAGCAATGCTCTTGGCAAGTGCCAATTTGTAGTTGACATTGCCATCTACTAGTTGAAGATAAAACCACCATCTGACTTCATGGTGTTAGACATATCTCAGTGATGGGAAGACATTGTGAAATGATTGACAGGGGCTTTGAGTCTTCCAAGTTTAGGACATAACACCACCTCATTGACTATGCTAAAGCCTTTGACTGTGTGGATCACAACAAACTGGGGGATATTCTTCAAGAGGGGAGAATACCAGACCACCTTACCTGCTTTCTGAAAAATCTGTATGTAGGACATGAAGCAACAGTTAGAACTGGACATGGAACAACAGTGGTTCCAAATTGGGAAAGAAGTAAATCAAGGCTGTATATTGTCACCTTGTTTATTTAACTTATTGGCAGAGTACATCATGAGAGATGCTGGGCTGCATGATTCACAAGCTGGAATCAAGATTGCCAGGAGAAATATCAACAACCTCAGATATGCAGATGATATAGCTCTAATGGCAGAAGTTGAAAAGGAACTAAAGAGCCTCTTGAGTGAAGGAGAGAGTGAAAAAGCTGTCTTAAATCTTAACATTCATCATGGCATCCAGTCCCATCACTTTATGGCAAACAGCTGGGAAAAAGTGGAAACAGTGTCAGATTTCATTTTCTTGGGCTCCAAAATCACTGTGGATGGTGACTTGTAGCCATGAAATTAAAAGACACTTGCTCCTTGGAAGAAGAGCTATGACAAATGTAGACAGTGTACTAAAAAGCAGAGACATATAGTCAAACCTATGGTTTTTCCATTAGTCATGTATGAATTGGACCATAAAGAAGGCTGAGCACCAAAGAACTGATGCTTTCAAACTGTGGTGCTGCAGAAGACTCTTGAGAGTCCCTTGAAGAGCAGGGAGATCAGTTCAGTTCAGTTCAGTGCTCAGTCGTTTCCAACTCTTTGTGACCTCATGAATCGCAGCACGCCAGGCCTCCCTGTCCATCACCAACTCCCGGAGTTCACCCAAACTCATGTGCATTGAGTCGGTGATGCCATCCAGCCATCTCATCCTCTGTCGTCCCCTTCTCCTCCTGCCCCCAATCCCTCCCAGCATCAGGGTCTTTTCCAATGAGTCAACTCTTCACATGAGGTGGCCAAAGTATTGGAGTTTTGGCCTCAGCATCAGTGCTTCCAATGAATACCCAGGACTCGTCTCCTTTGGGATGGACTGGTTGGATCTTCTTGCAGTCCAAGGGACTCACCAGAGTCTTCTCCAGCACCACAGTTCAAAAGCATCAATTCTTTGGCACTCAGCTGTCTTCACCATCCAACTCTCACATCCATATATGACCACTGGAAGAACCATAGCCTTGACTAGATGGATCTTTATTGGCAAAATAATGTTTCTGCTTTTTAATATGCTATCTAGGTTCTTTTCTTCCAAGGAGTAAGCGTCTTTTAATTTCATGGCTGCAATCACCATCTGCAGTGATTTTGGAGCCCAAAAAATAAAGTCTGACACTGTTACCCCATCTATTTCCCATGAAGTGGTGGGACCAGATGCCATGATCTTCCATTTCTGAATGTTGAGCTTTAAGCCAACTTTTTCACTCTCCTCTTTCACTTTCCTCAGGAGGCTTTTGAGTTCCTCTTCACTTTCTGCCATAAGGGTGGTGTCATCTGCATATCTGAGGTTGTTGATATTTCTCCCAGCAATCTTGATTCCAGCTTGTTCTTCTTCCAGCTCAGCATTTCTCATGATGTACTCTGCATAGACGTTAAATAAGCACAATATACAGCCTTGACGTACTCCTTTTCCTATTTGGAACCAGTCTGTTGTTCCATGTCCAGTTCTAACTGTTGCTTCTGACCTGCACATAGGTTTCTCAAGAGGCAGGTCAGGTGGCCTGGTATTCCCATCTCTTTCAGAATTATCCACAGTTTATTGTGATCCACACAAAGGCTTTGGCATAGTCAATAAAGCAGAAATAGATGTTTTTCTGGAACTCTCTTGCTTTTTCCATGATCCAGAGGATGTTGGCAATTTGATATCTGGTTCCTCTGCCTTTTCTGAAACCAGCTTGAGTATCAGGAAGTTCACGGTTCACATATTGCTGAAGCCTGGCTTGGAGAATTTTGAGCATTACTTTACTAGCGTGTGAGATGAGTGCAGTTGTGCGGTAGTTTGAGCATTCTTTGGCATTGCCTTTCTTTGGGATTGGAATGAAAACTGACCTTTTCGAGTCCTGTGGCCACTGCTGAGTTTTCCAAATTTGCTGGCATATTGAGTGCAGCTCTTTCACAGCATTATCTTTCAGGATTTGAAATAGCTCCACTGGAATTCCATCACCTCCACTAGCTTTGTTTGTAGTGATGCTTTCTAAGGCCCACTTGACTTCACATTCCAGGATGTCTGGCTCTAGGTGAGTGATCACACCATCATGATTATCTTGGTCATGAAAATCTTTTTTGTACAGTTCTTCTTGCCACGTCTTCTTAATATCTTCTACTTCTGCTAGGTCCATACCATTTTTGTCCTTTATTGAGCCCATCTTTGCAGGAAATGTTCCCCTGGTCTCTCAAATTTTCTTGAAGAGATCTCTAGTCTTTCCCATTCTATTGTTTTCCTCTATTTCTTAGGATTGATTGCTGAGGAAGGCACGGAGATCAAACCAGATCAAGCCAGATCCTGATGTTGGGAAAGACTGAGGGCAAGAGGAGAAGGGGGTGACAGAGGATGAGATGGGTGGATGGCATCACTGACTCAATGGACATGAATTTGAGCAAACTCTGGAAAATAGTGAAGGATGGAAGCCTGGCATGCTGCAGTTCATGGAGTCACAAAGAGTCAGACATGACTTAGCGACTGAACAACAGCTAATGAGAGTGTCTTATGGGCACTTGTTATGGGAAACACTGACTGAGACCACTCACCTTGGTCAGGCTGCACAGTGACCATTTAGGTGAGTTATTTCACAACAGGAGCTCCAGATAAGGAACATAGAACTAACAAGCCAACATCAATGGAAAAATTCAGGAAAGGTCAAAAGGAGATGCCACGTGTCCTGCTACCTCCCAGAATCCTTCTCACTGGCATCCATCTTGGCTCAGTGATGCGTATGCTACCAGAAGGACCCTGAATCAGAATGAATTAGAATGATTGGCTTAAGGCAACCTGGAAACTAATCCCATCACCATGAAACCCTAGAGCCACGAGGCGGGGCAGGCCTCCTGTGTTCCCTCCTCCTCCTGCTCTCCAGCTGGGCACCACTTCCCTATAAAGTCTCTTGCTTTGTGTACACATGTGTCTACTTAGACAATTCATTTCTGAGTTTTAGATAAATGCTCCCTTTGGAGCCGTGGAAGGGGTCCTCCTTCCTGCAACACACCTTGGAAGTCCCAGCTCTACAAATTATAAGGCCAGGCATCATTGTTTTAAACAAATCGTGGTCCCCAGTGATGAGTGACTGGATTAATTTTCCTAAGGCTGCTTAACAAATTACCACAAACTCGGTGGCTTGGAACAACAGAAATGGATTTTCTCACAGCTTGAGAGGCTGGAAATCTGAAATCAAGAGGCTGGCAGGGCTATGCTCCCTCTGAAGTCTCTGGAGGACCATCCCTCCTCCCCTCTTCCAGCTTCTGGTGGCTCCACAGTTCCTTGGCTTGTGACTGCCTCACTCCAGGCTCTGCCTCTGTCTCCGCTCCTGTCTCCATACTAGAAACATGTTCACACTGTTGTTGTTGTTCAGTCACTCAGCTGTGTCTGACTCTGCAACCGCATGGACCACAGCACGCCAGGCTTCCCTGTCCTCCACTATCTCCCGAAGTTTGCTCAAGCTCATGTCCATTGACTTGGTGATGCCACCTGACCATCTTGTCCTGTTGTCCTCTTCTCCTCCTGGCATCAGTCTTTCCCAGCATCAGGGTCTTTTCCAATGAGTTGACTCTGCACTGACTGGCAGAGTATTAGAGCTTCAGCTTCAGCATCAGTCCTCCTAATGAATATTCAGGGTTGATTTCTGTTAAGATTGACTGGTTTGATCTCCTCGCAGTGCAAGGGACTCTCAAGAGTCTTCCTGAGAATCTTTAAAAGGATTTTAAAATCTTTAAAAGGATTTTCTTCTATGTCCACAGCCACCTCTGAGTGACATGCCATCTCCTGCTGACCCTTGCACCCCAGTAAATTAGTGGTTACGTCAGAAACAAGGTATTTCTAATTTCCCTAGCCCCTAGCATAGACTTAAATGTTTTTGATTTCAACTATTTGCTAATAAAGGACTTGCTTTGTCCAAGGTATTCTATGTTACATTGTTAACTCCTTACAATGACCCTGAATCTCTCACAGTTCTTGAGCTCAGGCAGCAGAGCCCCAGTTAAATAATGAAAGAGGAAGAAAGAGGGAGAGGAAGGAGTCAACATGTTGAGAAACAGGAGGCTCAGATGCTAACCTCACAGTGAAGAAGGCTGGAACTGGCTTTCAGACTCAAGGGTCTTTTTGTGAATTCCTAATTCCACAAGAACAACATATAAGACACTCCGTTTCTAGGACAGTTGGACAAGCTACTGCCCTATTCAGCTCCTGGGGTGAGAATGCACCTCTGCTGTGTGGGGGCCTCATGGTCTCAGTGAGGGAGCCGTCAAAGTTGTACAACTGGCTAGACCTGGCCCGCTGTGGGAGAGCTCATGGAGAAGTCTATGCAAGCTGTTCCCTCCAAGTCTACTCGAGTCTGGCGTCACCAGAGGTCAGCCAGGTGGTCGACAGGAAGGAAGGACATGGACAAGAGCAAGTCCAAACTGGAAGCACGTCTCTGTGTCACCACCTCCAGCCTTGAAGCCACAGGAAACACGCCCAGTAAGAAGGGCCCAGGGCAGCACACAGACGTGCCCTGCACTTGGACAGGCGCTGGTGGAAGTGGCGGGAGCTGAGAGTCTGTAGCCAGCAGAGCCTGGGAGCCACCACACCCTGATGCCCTGCATCCATTTTTAGAACTTACAGTAGGGAACTGATGCTGTGCTTCTGCTCTGAGTCTCATGCAGTGTCTCGTGACACTAAACCAGGACCAGCCAGGGAAGGACATCCCGGGAAGGCAGTTCCAGCCTAGAGATGCAGACAGGACCCAAAGCCAGCACATCTACCCTATTAAGAGCAGCAGAGTGCACCTCTCATGGACCGCAAATGCCAGAGGAGATGTGTGTCTGGGGTTTTGACTCTGGAGCCATAAGGCAGCAAGGACAGTGTGGAAGGTTTCGTTTCACCTGTTTTCCCCTCTGGGCAGCACAACCGGTGTGTATAGGCGGAACCCAGGACCAGAGCACCGCGTGTAAATGGGCTGGGTCTCCATGCCTTGGGCAAGCCAACGTAGCTCCCAGGGGCTGTTTCCACATCTTTAAAATGGGCAGAAAATGTCTTCATGTCAACTACAAATTGGCACTTGTCACCTACAAGGATTAAATCATGTGCTGCTGCAGCTGCTGACCTTCAACCCCCCTGAGAGTTCAGGGTGGAGATGAGAAATGAGTCCCTCTGTGCTTTGAGGGGTTGGGGAACTGGCAGAACAGGTCTTCACATAGGTATTTTCAGCAGGTGATTTTATGAGCCCAATTCTTGTATCTTCTCGCATCTAGAAAACCACTAAAATCTTTCATGGTGACTGTTCTTCATGACTAGCAAAATCTTCATAAGACTATAGAAACCTTTTGGAAGTGTAGTGCTTGGTTGCATGTATTTCCCCTTCACCCAAATCACACCCCCTGCCTCTTTGGGGCAGTTTCGCAGAGCTACCTGAGATGCTGTCTCCTGGGCTGCAGTTCTCATTTTACCCCAAATAAGACTTAACTCGCAACTCTCACATGGTGCATTTTTTTGAAGTTGACGTATCACAGTTGTGCATTTTTAAAAGTCAACATATTATTATGTGGTAGAATATAAATTGCATAAACCATCTCAAGTCTGAAACCTCACGGGAATTTGTTGCAAAGTTATCTTTTCCCCTTTCCTGTTTTCCAAGCCAGAGTCTTTCAGCTCCTTGGAATTCCATAAACTACCCACAGCCTTTTCTCAATATAGTCAATTTTAGCCTGTCAATCAGTTTGGTTGGTTCTGTGGCTTAAGAGGCATAAAGATTTCCCACAAAAAGAACATGAGACTTTTCCTGGGTGGGGGTGGGGTGTTTACTTTGTACTGTGTAACTGTACACGTCCTGGTCTTGTCCCCAGGCCGGGTCTGTTCTGGTGTCCCTGCTGGATAACAGTTGAGAATCTTGCCCTTGATCCAGAAAAACGCAACAAACACTAATGCTTTTTGAGCCAGCAGTTTGAGGATTCTTGCCATCTGCATGCCTCCTCTTCCTGTTATTGTGAACAGTTCTCTTCCTGAAGGCTTGTTTACCTATTAGCAGGCCAGAAGATCCGCTGGGTGGGGCGCAGTTTCACTCTGCTGATGCACACGGAAGTCCTGCTATGGGGTCAGGGCGCTGGGCCTCGCTTGGTGAAGTCAAACTCCAGCTGATGCCAACCCAAAGGTGCCCTAGGTGAAGTCCTTGTCCTCTGCTGCAGCATGCCCTCCACCGCTCTGGGCCGGAAACAGGACCTCACAGGGGGCGCTCATCTCTTCAAATTCAGTTCAGAATCTGGCTCTCCCAGTCATACTGTTTGAAAAGGTAAAGACACAGGAGACTGAAAAACAACATCTTTATTTATGACTGAAGATGTGACAGCATTCACAAAATGCCAAGGAAAGCCATTCCCTGGTTCAGTTTTTTAAGTCTCAGAGCCTCTGACATCTGAACTTTCACTACATACCAGCCAGGAATGCCTCTTTGTGGGAACAGAGTTTCCCACTAACAGCTATTTTTCTGTTTTCTTAACATACTAGTGTTACTCATTCAGTTTTTCCCCTTGGGTCCTGACTGACACTTGTCCACTGTGCTCACCTGTTGTGTTTCTTAGGCTATCTGTAGGAGCTGCAACATCATAGCAGTGATCCCTAAGACAGAGGTAAGCAGGATACATCTATGGGAGCCCTCTGTGTTATATTCTTTTTCTGAGTAATGATGGCAGCCAGGAAATGAACAAAGGGGTTCAGCAAATTAAAGCCTTAAATTTAAGGCACACAACTTCATTTTCCTCAATTCAAATAGCTGGTTGGATTTTTTATTTTACAAAAGCTATTTTATTTTTTGTGTACACAGCACACAACGTTTAACTAGCTTTATTACACGTTAAAGTATACAAACTGATTTAGGGAAAACCTCTAAACTGTTTCCCCAAATGATTGACATGGCCCAAAACAAAAGGGGGGAGTTGAGAGGGTACAAATTCATAGCCCTTCAAATATGAACAGAATGGGAAGACATCTAGTCTCATAAAACCTTGGTGGAGATGCACCCTAGCGGATGATCTGGCCTCAGTAAACAGCTGAATTTCCCTGTGCCTGTATGGGAACACAAAAAGTCACCAAAAGTGGACTGTCAACAGAGAAAATGGGGGCTGCTTGCATCCTAGGGTTTCTCATAGAAGCAACAGCTCCATAGTACCAAAGTTATTGTACCTACGGCTGAGTGGCATGGGTCCATGATATCTATTGAAGTACTTCCTGAACGTCAATCAGAATTCATTAAACAAGAGGCCACTTACAACATGGGAAAAAGGACTGTCCCGGTATGAAGGGTTCACAATCTGAACTGGCCCTTTAAGACAATGAATAGTGTTACAGAAACATTGTAAACAAATAATTCAAATATGAAAACGCAAAATGTACAATTAGCAAATACATTTTTTTCTTTTAGGTAAGATTTTCAGAAAACCCAGGAATGGATTTTATATCACAAAATGGTCCATATCGCCCAAAAATGTCTTTCGATTGGACAGTAAAATAATACTTGCTGGAAGCTAAAAACTTAGATAAAGTACAGGCCATTGGGAGTGGTAAAGCTTTAATTTCTCCAATTTTCTTCCAGATCAGCTTATTACTAGGGTTCTCATGGCACAGGAAGAGGTGGTAGCTTTCCACGGGGGCACACTTGGGGTTGATTTTGGTGATGTTCCACGTCAGGGCGATGCCCCTGGGCCGCAGCACCCGTTTTACTTTGAGCTCAGGCTTCTGAGGAGGAAGCGTGTCGCGGACTTTGTCTGCCAGCTCCGACAGCGGTAGTGGCGGCTCCGGGAGAGGTGGCAGGTGCTCAAAGGACTCACAAACCTGAAACACGTTCACACAAAGTTCAGCAAGCGGGGCGGGTGGGTTCTGATTGTTTTTAAAGTGGTCAACCACAGTTCTACAATATGTTTCCCATTCCTCAATCCATTTATCAAAATCATAAGAGCAAAAGGATGCTTCAGGGATTTGTGAGGCTGGTTCCAGATTTTTCAAACATTAGCTTCTTTTCGAGTTAAGATCTGTACACTTTGGAATATCACTAATCTAGAATGGGTTAGGTCCCAGACCTTCTGGAGAAATATTCCATCTCATTGCCAAACTGTGTTCCCAAACACTGTGCCAATTTACATGAAAAGTACAAGTGTAGGAGAACACCCATTTCCCTCCACCCTCATTAACAATGGCAACTACTCTTAAAAATCTTTTCCAATTTGTTGGATTAAAAAATGGACTTGTTTTAATTCTGTAGCTTCTGGAAAATTCAACTACATTATTTTAATTGAGTAAGTAAGTAGATTCATAACAGCACACTTAAAAAGCATACTAAAGTGCTTTCGAAGCTGAAACGTGACCCAATGTTTCTTCATTAGTGAAATGGGTGCTTTCATTCAACTTGGAACAAATAACCCTTACAGAACATTTTGTATCAGTACCTGGGCTGCATTTTGTGACACTGGAGTGGTCTCTTTTGAGACTGAAACAGCTTTCACAGGTGACTCAAGGGTGGATACTGGGCTTTCTGTGAACAACACAAAGTTTAAAAGTAAAATTTATCTGCAATAATCAATCCCATAACCTTTAAAGCCAACAGTTTACATCTTGTGTAATAAGTAAATGTAAATTAAAATTATAAAACTGTGAAATAAGAAGATAAACTTTTGCTAAAAGTTCGAGACCCAAAGGTATCAAATATAGATAATTTTTCTTTTATATGACAAAAAGTCCCCCTTTAAGGTAAACATGCACATCGTGGTGCAGTTGGGAACTAGGAAACATTACCCACAGAAGAGGGATTCCTGCTTAGCAGTCTTAGGGGGCGGATGCTGCCGTCAGGTCAGCACGATTGTCTGTAAACACAGAACGGTTCACAGTCCTGTATGAAGGTGCGATACAACCAAGATCTGCGAATTCAGACTAGAACTCACGCAGACCTGGGTTGCAAGTATATCTACTGCTGAGGGCCATGTAGCCCAGGGGGGAATAAGACATAAACTGTGTGCTGTTGAAAGGGAGGGGAGGAAGAAGAGACAGAACAGAGAATGGAAGAAAGAGAGATGGTTAGAAGAAGAAAGAAAAGGAGAAAAATAGAGAAAATGTGGGTGTGAGGGAGAGAAAGTTTAGTAGGTACAAGAATAGTTTGAGGACAACCAGGGAGAGTATTAAGAGGATAGTAAGAAAAAGGGCTTCACGTTGGAAAGCAGGGTCCGACAGCTAGCAATTTCAGAAATTTGAACATAAATAAGCAGCAAAAACCATTTTAGATTCATTGTGTGTGCTGTGATATATTAATAACTTTAATATATTTTATGAATCTCCTCAAATAAAATTTCTTTCATTTGTGTTTTCCTTTTAACTGACAAGGATAATTAAGACTCTACATAGTGTTTCAAAGATACCTTATTAGTCACATTATTTACTGGTATTAAAAAAATCTTTCTAGAAGAGGTAATGATTTTATGCTTTTAATTCTAAGATAATCTGCACAGCCTTTTTAATGGGTTTGTTAATTAGAACTAGACTTGTGAAATCATAATCTGCAGGTTTATCGACGCACAAGAGCTGATACAAATAACCTTCTTTATATTTTCAAGTGAACAGTTTCATACAAAAAAAAAATTCCAACAGATAATAGCTTTCCATAACTAACATTCCTTCTTTCAAGGTGGTAGGTCAACAAGCCCTTAGCAAATTTAAACAGGTTAGAAACAAAGCAGGACTTTTATCCCAAATCAGTTAATGTTTAGATCCTCCGCACCATCAATGTCAATGTCTTGTGAATACTCTGCAGCTTTTATTCTTATCTACATAAAAATGCGTAATGGTTACTTTAGAACTTTATATTCTCAAAACAACAGTAGCAAGCACCCCATTATTTTAACATTCTTTCTCATTAAATTGCTAGGGGAGAATTGTGGCTTCCAGTTTCAACTTAATCCTTTGGTGTTTGACCTTCCAGACCCTTTGCTGCATGTATTCACTTGTAAATATTTATATTATAGACATGATTTTTAAAGTTTGCATTTAAAAGACAAAGTGGAAGTCGCTCAGTCGTGTCTGACTCTTTGTGACTCCATGACAATAATCCCACCAGGCTACTCTGTCCATGGAATTCTCCAGAAAAGGATACTGAAGTGGGTAGCCATTCCCTTCTCCAGGGGATCTTCCTGACCAAAGGATCAAACCTGGATCTTCTGCACTGAAGGCAGATTCTTTACCATCTGAGCTACCAGGGAAGCCCATCAGATCAGATCAGATCAGTCACTCAGTCGTGTCCGACTCTTTGCGACCCCATGAATCCCAGCACGCCAGGCCTCCCTGTCCATCACCAACTCCTGGAGTTCACTCAGACTCACGTCCATCAAGTCAGTGATGCCATCCAGCCATCTCATCCTCTGTCGTCCCCTTCTCCTCCTGCCCCCAATCCCTCCCAGCATCAGAGTCTTTTCCAATGAGTCAACTCTTCACATGAGGTGGCCAAAGTACTGGAGTTTCAGCTTTAGCATCATTCCTTCCAAAGAAATCCCAGGGCTGATCTCCTTCAGAATGGACTGGTTGGATCTCCTTGCAGTCCAAGGGACTCTCAAGAGTCTTCTCCAACACCACAGTTCAAAAGCATCAATTCTTCGGTGCTCAGCCTTCTTCACAGTCCAACTTTCACATCCATACATGACCACTGGAAAAACCATAGCCTTGACTAGACAAACCTTTGTTGGCAAAGTAATGTCTCTGCTTTTGAATATGCTATCTAGGTTGGTCATAACTTTCCTTCCAAGGAGTAAGCGTCTTTTAATTTCATGGCTGCAATCACCATCTGTAGTGATTTTGGAGCCCAGAAAAATAAAGTCTGTCACTGTTTCCACTGTTTTCCCATCTATTTCCCTTGAAGTGGTGGGACCGGATGCCATGATCTTCGTTTTCTGAATGTTGAGCTTTAAGCCAACTTTTTCACTCTCCACTTTCACTTTCATCAAGAGGCTTTTGAGTTCCTCTTCACTTTCTGCCATAAGGGTGGTGTCATCTGCATATCTGAGGTTGTTGATATTTCTCCCGGCAATCTTGATTCCAGCTTGTGTTTCTTCCAGTCCAGCGTTTCTCATGATGTACTAGATCGGA
>NW_011494865.1:821697-827154 GCF_000754665.1 Bison bison bison | reverse complement strand
CTCTTTTTCCTATTTGGAACCAGTCTGTTGTTCCATGTCCAGTTCTAACTGTTGCTTCCTGACCTGCATACAAATTTGTCAAGAGGCAGATCAGGTGGTCTGGTATTCCCATCTCTTTCAGAATTTTCCACAGTTTATTGTGATCCACACAGTCAAAGGCTTTGGCATAGTCAATAAAGCAGAAATAGATGTTTTTCTGGAACTCTCTTGCTTTTTCCATGATCCAGCGGATGTTGGCAATTTGATCTTTGGTTCCTCTGCCTTTTCTGAAACCAGCTTGAGTATCAGGAAGTTCACGGTTCACATATTGCTGAAGCCCGGCTTGGAGAATTTTGAGCATTACTTTACTAGCGTGTGAGATGAGTGCAATTGTGCGGTAGTTTGAGCATTCTTTGGCATTGCCTTTCTTTGGGATTGGAATGAAAACTGACCTTTTCGAGTCCTGTGGCCACTGCTGAGTTTTCCAAATGTGCTGGCATATTGAGTGTAGCACTTTCACAGCATCATCTTTCAGGATTTGGAATAGCTCAGCTGGAATTCCATCACCTCCACTAGCTTTGCCATAAAAGTGAACTATTCAGATACAATTTACATACAGTATAATGTACCCATTTAAAATGTGCAAAAACTCTTTTTGAGTTTTGACAAATGTATTATTGTGAAAGCCTCACCAAATTCAAGATACAATGTTTATATTACACCAAATAATGTCCCTTTTGATAATACAAACGAATCTGAGTCCATATTGGATCTATTTTACTTGAACCTTTGTATGCTACTGCTTTTGCTATAAGTTAAAAATGTTGCTGATGGCCTGAAATATACAGGAGCGCTCATTCTCAAGGGCTGACCTTTAAAGTTATATAACACTTTCCATTTACATAGAGATTAAAAAGTTGCAGAACAGAGGATAACATTTGTCTTGCTGGAGGTTTATAGGAACACTGTGAAGGGACCTATATGAACAAATAGCTGCCAAGAACAAAGGATTCTGACACCAAGAAGTCTGTAGCAACCAACCACATTCCCTCCCCTTTTAGTATAAAAGAAGCCTGAATTCTAACCCAGAGGAGATGGTTCTTTGGGACACTAGTCAACCATCTTCTTAAGTTTCCTGGCTTTCTGAAGGAAGTTGCCACTCCTTGCCCTAACAACTCATCTCTCGATTTACTGTCCTGTCATGCGGTGAGCAGTGCAAACTTAAACTCAGTAATATTCACAATCCCTCTCTCATCACTGGCCCCATGAAACCACAGGTCTGTTGTCACTAACAATTAGATGGCTTTTTCTAGAATTTGTTAATTCTAATAAACCATGTTAATTCTAATAAACCGAATTAACATGGTTTTTGTTCAACATTTTGTTTCTGAGATTCATCAACGTTGTTGTATATAATAATATATTTCATTCATTTTTATTGTTGAGTAGTATTTAGCTCTATAGACAGTTATGTCACAACCTACTTATCTATTCATGGACATTTGGGTTGTTTCTAGTTTGGGACTATTATGAACAAAGTTGCTATGAACATTTGTGTAAAAGTCTTTGTGTAGATGGGCTTCCCCAATGCCTCAGTGGTAAAGAATCCACCTGCAGTAGTGGAGACAGGTGAGATGCAGGTTTGATCCCTGGGTTGGAAGATCCCCTGCACAAGGAAATGGCAACCTATTGCAATATTCTTGCCTGAAAAACCCCATGGACAGAGGAGCCTGATGGGCTACAGTCCACAGGGTTGCAGAGTCTGAACGACAGAGCATTTTGTGTAGATGTAGGTTTTCATCTCTCTTGATAAATACCTAAAGGTGGAATAATAGTGTCAATTGCTAGTGTGTTTAGAAACTGCAAAACCACTTCCAAAGTGGTTTTACCATTTTACATTCCTACCAGCAAAACAAGAGAATTCCAGGTTGTTCCACATCCTTATCAGCACTTTGTATATTTTCAGTTGTTTTCATTTCAGCCATTTTAGTGGCGTGTTGTAGTATCTCATTATGGTCTTAACTTCCCTAGTGATGAAAAATGTTGAGAATGTCTTCTTCTGTTTATTTGTCATCCCCTTATCTTCTCTAGTGATGGGTCACCTACTTGCTTTGGGTTTAATTTGTTCTTTTTGTACTAACATCTTAAGGCAGTTGCTGTTATTCAGTTGCTCAGTTGTGTTCAACTCTTTGCAACACCATGGACTGCAGCACGCCAGGCTTCCCTGTCCATCACCATCTCCAGGAACTTGCTCAAACTCATGTCCATTGAATCGATATCATCCACCCATCTCATCGTCTGTCATCCCCTTCTCCTTCTGCCTTCAATCTTTTCCAGCATCAGGGTCCTTTCTAATGAGTCAGCTCTTTGCATTAGGTGGCCAAAGTATTAGAGCTACAGTTTCAGCATCAGTCCTTCCAATGACTTCCAATTCAGGGTTGATCTCCTTTAGGATTGACTGGCTTGATCTTCTTGCAGTCCATGGGACTCTCTCAAGAGTCTTCTCCAACACCACAGCTCAAAAACATAAATTCTTTGGCACTTAGCCTTCTTTACGGTCCAACTCTCATATCCATACATGACTACTGGAAAAACCATAGCTTTGACTAGCAGACCTTTGTTGGCAAAGCAGTGTTTTAAGGCAGAATCTTATGTTATTCACGTTAGACTTTCATTTTACTTTCTACCTTTCCTAATATAAATATTTAATGCTAGTAATTTCCTCTAAGCACTGTTTAGTTGCATTTCTTCAGATTTTGATATGCTGTTTTTTCATTCAGTTCAAAATATTTTTGAACTTCCCTTTTGATTTCTTTGACTCATGGGTTATTTAGAAATGTAATCTTTAGTTTCCAAATATCCAGGTATTACCCAAATAGCTGTTACTGATTACTTGTTGTATCGTATCTGTAATCATAGAATATGTTCTCTATCCTTTTAAATATACTGAGATTAGTTTTACGGTCCAGAACCAGTTTTATGGTATGTTTCATATGCACTTAAAAAGAACGCATTTTCTTCTGTGACTGCGTTTGAGTGTTCTATAAATGTCAAGTAGATTATTAAGTTGGTTGATAGTGTTGCTCAGGGTTCTATAACTTCACTGACTATATATTGTATCAACTACTGAGAAGGGAGTGTTGGAATCTCAAATTATAATTATTTTTCTATTTATAACTTCAGTCCAATTAGTTTTTATATTAGGAATCTTGAAGTTCTACCATAATGTGCGTTAAGTGTAGATTTGTTTTTTGGGTGCACTGGGTCAGCCAAAACAACTGCTTTGTTTTTTGGTTGCAGCGTGTGGGCTTCCTCTAGTTGTGGTGTGGATGGACTTTTCCTGTTGTAGTGCAAGGGCTCAGTAGCTGTGGTGCACAGGCTCGTAATTGTGGTATGTGGGCTTAGTTGCTCCACAGCATGTGGGATTTTAGTTCCCCTACCCAGGACTGAACCCACATCCCCTGCATTGGAAGGCAGATTCTAACCACTGGACCACCAACGAAGTCCCATAAACACAGGTTTAGTGTGCCTTTCTGATGAAATGAGTGTTGCACTGTTATGAAACAGCCTTTTTTTCCCCTGGTAATATTCCTTGTTCTTAAGTCTGTCTGATAATGATATAGCCACTCTAACTTTCTTATGATTAGTGTCTGCATGGCTTACCTTCTTACAGCCTTTTAATTTTAACCTAACCATATATTTATATTTAATGCACATCATGTAGCTGTCATAGTTGGGTCTTGTTTTGTTATCCAGTCCAACAGTGTGGTTGCTTAATATGCTCTTTATTCTATCCACTGAACTTTGAGTAGTTTCTTTTTACTTCATTTGATTTTCTGTCTTTTATTTCTCTTATTTATTCATGTTTTCCTTGAAAACTTTGAGTATATTTCTATCAATTCTTTTAAGGTCTTAGTCTGTTAATTCTGTTATCTGTCAAAAGTCTTTCTTTTGACAAATTTTTCTCCTGGTTTTGGATTCCATTTTTCTTCCTCATATCTCAAGTGACTTTAAAATCTGATGATGAATATTATGAATTTTACATGGTTGTGTGTTAAATTCTATTGTCTTCTTTGAAAAAAAGTAGGCTTTGTGTGATTAGCCACTTATTTTGGTTTTATTAGGGCAAAGCTAGAGTTGCCTTTGCTCTAAGATGAGTTTAGACCCATATATTCAGTGAGAATCTGCCACTGTGGTGTGTAAGATCTGAAACATTTCAAACCACTGCTGTTTGAGCTCTGGAAAATGTTTAGTGTAAAGCTCGTTGGCCTCTCTTTGCCCAGTTTCATGCAATTTCACACATTCATGTGTGACTTGATATTTCAGCAGACTCAAGAGGACTCTTATGCTACCCTCTTGGAACTCTTTCTCTGAGTGGCTTCCTCATCTGATAGTATTCTTCACCTCATTCCAGCTGCCTCAGCCTCTCTGAATGTCAATCTCTGCCTCTGCCTGAGCAAGACAGCCTCTCTCTGCTTGGGATTTCCATCAGAGGATGGCAATCTAGGAAGAAAGCTGGGGCAACTCATAGGGCTCATCTCATTCATTTCCTTCTCTCAGAGACTGCAGTCCTGTACTGTAATATGTGAAAAAAATGTTCCTATATCTTGTTTAGTTTTCTACTAGTTTAAGTCTGATCCCATTAACTCCACCCTGAGTCTACATACGTACTTTCATAACTTTTTTCTCTTGATATATTATTAACATGTTTATGTAAATATATATACTTCTTTGATATTATTTTTAGTGGCTGAATATGGTTGTACCATATAAATCTAATTTTTGCAATGAATCTCTTATTTCTAGAAATTTAAGGGTTTCCAGTTTTATTTTTCATGAATAGCACTGCAATGAACATTTTCATATTTCCTCTATACTTTAGGCTTTTCAGATAATTATCCAAAGAATTGAGTCATAAGGCTTGCATTTTTGTAAAGTTTTGATGTAACAAAATGTCTTCCAGAAAAATTAATTTACAATCCTGTTCACAGTATATAAACTTACATTTCTTTTAAAACTATTTAATGCAAAATCTGCATTAATTCAACATTTTTTGGGGAAAAGTACACTGTGTGCCAAGCACTGTGCTAAAAAGATGAAAATATATAGATTAATAGAAACATTAAAGTTGCTGCAAAGAACGTTAAGTCTTTTTAGGAAGACAGGTATGTGCAGAAACAATTATAGAACAGAAAAATAAAGGTATAATATAGGCATGCACAAAATACCACGGTAAGGAGAGCCAATATTGCCAATTTCTGCCTGGAAGGAATCAGATCAGATCAGATCAGTCATTCAGTCGTGTCCGACTCTTTGCGACCCCATGAATCCCAGCACGCCAGGCCTCCCTGTCCATCACCAACTCCTGGAATTCACTGAGACTCACGTCCATCGAGTCAGTGATGCCATCCAGCCATCTCATCCTTTGTCATCCCCTTCTCCTCCTGCCCCCAATCCCTCCCAGCATCAGGGTCTGTC
>NW_011494865.1:820902-821103 GCF_000754665.1 Bison bison bison | reverse complement strand
GGTCTTTTCCAATGAGTCAACTCTTCGCATGAGGTGGCCAAAGTACTGGAGTTTCAGCTTTAGCATCATTCCTTCCAAAGAAATCCCAGGGCTGATCTCCTTCGGACTGGACTGGTTGGATCTCCTTGCAGTTCAAGGGACTCTCAAGAGTCTTCTCCAACACCACAGTTCAAAAGCATCAGTTCTTCAGCGCTCAGCTTT
>NW_011494865.1:815116-820802 GCF_000754665.1 Bison bison bison | reverse complement strand
CAAAGGCTTTGGCATAGTCAATAAAGCAGAAATAGATGTTTTTCTGGAACTCTCTTGCTTTTTCTATGATCCAGCGGATGAACAGTTCAGCACAAGTGTCTAAACTGAATATATTAAAGTATGATAAGTGGGGTCATCAGACAAGCCTGGGGAGGCACAGAGCAGAGAGCATTCCTGGCAGAGAGAACAGCATATGCAGTGATGGCAAGGAGAGGAGCAGCACTGCCTATTGAGATGCTATTAAGGCAGAGGGAAGGAATTTGTAGAAGATAAAGCTAAAAAAGTTTTCAACGTTTAAGTCATTAAAAATTCTGTTATAGGGTGAGAGGACTTTCAAGAGGGAGGGGACATATGCATACTTATGGCTGATTTATGCTGCTGTATGGCAGAAACCAACACAGCACTGTAAAGCAATTATCTACCATTTAAAATTTTTAAAAACTATTTAAAGATATTTAATAAAAGAATTCTGTATATCTTGTTAAGGAATTTGGATTTTACTCTAAAGACAAAAATATAACCAGATTCATTATGGACTCCAATTCATTTTAATCTTTTTGAAATTGGAAACTGAAGGGTTTTTGATTCTATCATGAAGTTCCTGAAGATTTCAATGGTTCCAACCTTTGTCTGGATCCACAGCTGTGATGGGAGAATGAACTGGACTGTATAGTTCCTATAGTAATCTCTGTTTTTAAGTATTACATAATTTCCCAATCCTAATAAGTGGAATTTAAATATTTAAAGCAGTACCATAAACACACAAGTGCAATTAAGAGATGAAACCTTGTAATTTATTAGCAGCCCTGCTGCTGCTACTGCTGCTAACTCGCTTCAGTCTTGTCCGACTCTGTGCAACCCCATAGATGGCAGCCCACCAGGCTCCCCCGTCCCTGGGATTCTCCAGGCAAGAACACTGTATTTTACTTCTTTTTGTTTTCATCTGAGAAAGAGGGCACTGCTGTCACATTTTCATATTATGCCCTAGCATCCCCTCATAGCCACTATTGTTTAAGGAACAGGTGTATCTCACAGGTAAAACAGAGATTTCCAATAGCCCCAGGCAACCCAGATAAGTGAATGGATAAATTACTGTACATTCACACCATGGAATACTACTCAGCAATAAAAAGGAATACTTGCTCAACAACTTAAATGACCCTTGGGAGAAATTATGCTGAGTGAAAGAAGGATACATATTATATCATATTTATAAAACATTCACACAATAATATAATAGTGAGGAACAGATTAGCGGTTGCCAGGGTTTAGGGACTGGGGGAAAACCCTAAAAAAATCCTTACGGGTAGTATGAGGGAAACTTGGAGTGATGTAACAGCTGTGTAATTTGATTGTAGTGGCAGCCCCATAAATCTACACGTGATAAAATTAATGTACACTAACACACACAAAAAACTTCATAAATGGGTCAAATGTATTTTGAGTTGTTACCCTTTCCCACTTTCTTGAAAAAGTAAAACCCTTTACCTGTGCTGCAGTTTGACAGGTCGTCTTTCGTCAGATCAATCACAGAATCATGTTTCTTCTTCTCTATAGCCTGGAAAGTTGTTAAAAAATAAGATTTTGCCTCAACAGAAAATGTTTTTTTAAAAATAAAACATGTTATTTCAAATTACCATTTATAAGCTAGAGATTGAACATTCTTTAAGTTTTACAGTTTAGTTCAACTCTACTATGAAAGAGAAGCTCGTAAAATACTATCCAGTTTCTGTGAGGATGACAGGAGAGTCTAAATGAATTAATCTGGTAATAAACACAGTTGTGAAACATGTTTATCATTAGCTACTTGCTTTTTAATGTTTAAACTTTACTGGAACCTGGTCATACTAACTAATCAGATATTAATTTCTCAGAGAATGACTCTCCCAAAGAATGAATGACATAGATGAGTCATCCAACATGTAGCAACACTAAAGTTCCTAGAACTAACATATTCAAATAAATAATATTCAGAGACAATGTTTACTACCTACCATAGCTCTCTTTTCAGCATCAGCTGAATTGTTAGAATTTCCTGATGCAATTTTTCCAGTAGCTGAAAGAAAATTATTAAAATATGAACATTTTACAAGTTTACTAACTATTCAATATTTATGGACTTTATAAGATACAAATGCTGAAACAATAATAATGGGGATGCTAACTAACCATTATATAATCATAAAAATTTGTAACTCAACTGACGTATTCCAAAGACCAATGGACCAGTCCAAAAAAAGCACAATCTAATTTTGGTTCAAAAGGTTTTGGTACCTTTACAACTGTATTAGTAACTCTTTTTTGAGTATCTGTCTATAAACTACTGTAGCATTTGAGGAAATAAACTTGGAAATGTACACATTTTTTAAATTTATAGTATCTTTAGACCACCTGGAATGGCTGAAGAGGATTCTTCATACAACCAGTAAAGGCATCAGATAAATGCATAATATCCCTTAACTATCTGATTTACAATCTTAACAGCCCAAATCATGAGGGCAATTAAGTAGTTATGTAAGTGGAGATAAAGTTTTCTGAAAATAAGATGCAAATTAAATTCTCTTAATATATACTAAAAATGAAAACGAAATGGGGAATTTTGAAGAAGAAATTATGAGCCAACAGATAGCTATTTTAAGGGAAAGGAAATTGATTGGGAATCTAAGGTTAAAGATTTTTACCTAAGTATAATGAGAAACTCTAAAAAGTAACATAGGTGTTATTTTTTTTAAGTTAAAAGAAATCAAAGATTAACTAAACATTAGCCAAACTTTATTTTTTGCTTTTTTGGCTGTGCTGTGCAGCATGTGGGACCTTAGTTCCCCAGCCAGAAATCAAACCTGTTCCCTCTGCATTGGGAGACCAGTCTTGACCATTTAACTGCCAGGGAAGTCCCAGATTAGCCAAACTTTAAATCCAAAAGTACATCACTACCACCACCAAGATCAGAGCAAACAAGTACAAATAACAGATATGAAAGTATTTTTATAATTTATAAAGCCACTCAACACAAGTAAACAAAGAAACAACAAGTAAAGAAAGAAAAGGCCATAGATTGATTAACACAAGGTTAAAAAGAACCTCAACTTTATTAAACAATCAACTGATTTATTCAGGTTAATCACAGATATAAATTAAACATTTTTAAGAGTAGAATTTTCAATTCTGTTTTAAATACTGTTTTGAGGCTTTCTGATTTGACAGATCATATTTTAATCAACTTAACATACCTGTTGGATTTGATGCAACTGGAGTTGTCAAATTAGGACTTTCCACAGAAATCAACAGGACGTCATTATTACTAAAATGAAACAAATATGTATTATTATGTTGAGACATGTAATCAATGGTTATAATTATTCTATTTTACCATTTCATAACTGATATGTTTAATCTAAGAACTGGTGGGGGGAGTCAGAATGATGATTAACCAAGTACCGAAGAAACCCTGGGTATAACCAATTATTTATATAATCAAAAGTTCACGATACACAATGAATTCAGTAGAGATCCTTAAAATTTAGTAGAGATTCATTTACAATAAAGCCAAATGTACAATCTATAAGTATACAAGATCTATACGTGTACAAAATATACAAATGTCACTCTAGCACACATATGTGCCTTCGTGAAAATGAAACAATGTATAAAAGAAACAAACTCTTTGTTACAGATGAAGAAGTATAAAAATATACTTAAAAATTAATTCTGCCACTACTTTACATTGTATTACAATAGTAGCAACATTTACCACAGGTAAGAAACTGAGGAAAGGATGATAAATGATGCTGATTATGGTTACAGAATATTCTGAGTCAGAAGACTGTCTTCTGCTCCATTTTACTCTGACTGCACTTTTTTGAATCTGACATTTAAAATCGGAATTTTTGTTAAGAAAAATCTTAACACAAAGTTTAGTAAGCCAATTTAATTTGCTACATTAATTTCACGTGACTGGTACACAAGGTTGTGCCATTTTCTTATAGATGCTCTTAATTCTTAGCTTTGCTATTTGGTCTATGATTCATTTCAAGTTATTTTTGTATATGTTGTAAGAGGTTCACTTTCCCTCTCTGGTTACTCCAGCAACATTTGTTGAAAAGACTACCTCTTCCTTATTAAATTATTTTGGCAACTTCATTGAAAACCAATGGACTCTCTGTATACTTTAATTTGTCCACTGATTTATATTTCTTTCCTCATGCCAATACCATTCTCTTAATTCTTATAGCCTCACAGTTAAGTCGAACTCAGGTAGTATATGTCTTCCAACGTTATTCTTTTATAACACTGTTTTCACCTTCTAGGTCTTTTGCATTTCACACAAGTTTTCTTTTGTTGTTGTTGTTTTTGTTAGTTTATTTTCGGTTGTGCTGGGTCTTCAGTGCTGTACAGGCTTTTCTATAGTTGTGGTGCATGGGCGTCTCATTGCTGTGGAGCACAGGCTCTACGATATGAGGGCTTCACAAGCTATAGCACATGGGCATAGTAGTTGTGGGTCCTGGGCTCCAGAGCACAGGCTCAATATTTGTGGTGTATGTATGGGCTTAGTTGCTCTGTGGCATGTGTGATCTTCCTGGACAAGGGATTGAAACCATTGTCTCCTGCACTGGCAGGCAGATTCTTTACCACTGAGGCACCAAGGAAACACTTCACACAAGTTTTGGATCCATTTGTTACTTTCTACAGAAAAGGATGCCAAGATTTTAAGAGTGCACTAAATATATAGAACAATCCGGGTGAAGTGACATCACAATGAATTTTCTGATTTGTAAACATGGCATCTCACTGTATATTTATACCTCCTTCGTCTCAGTAATATTTTGTACATTTAAAAATTACTAAATAACTTTTCCAATAGCAGTTTTACGTTTATAGTAAAGTTGAGTAGAATGTACAGTGTTTTCCCATATACCTCCTAACCCCTCCCACACACCCTCCCACAAAATCCTGTACCACAGTGGTACTCTTGTTACAACTGATGAAACTATGCTAACATTACCATTATTGCCAAAGTTCATAGTTTACAATAGCATTCACTCTCTTTTACAACTATTTGGCTGTATGGGGTCTTAGTTGTGGCACGGGGATCTTTAGTTGTGGCAGGCAGGATATCCAGCTGTGGCATAGGCACTGCACTCTTCGTTGTGGGATCTGGTTCCTTGACCAGGGATTGAACCCGGAGTCCCTGCATTGCGAGCACAGAGTCAGCCACTGGACCACCAGGGAAGTCCCACAGTAGCATTTATTCTTAGTGTTAGGATGTTCTATGGATTTTGACAAATGTATAATGACAAGTATCCACCATTACAGTATAATATAAAATAGTTTCACTGCCCCAAAATCCCCAGTGCTTTGCCTGCCTATTCATCTCTCCCTACTAACTTCTGACAACATTTGATTTCTTACTATCTCCATTCAGTTCAGTTGCTCAGTCGTGTCCAACTCTTTGTGACCCCATGAATCGCAGCATGCCAGGCCTCCCTGTCCATCACCAACTCCTGGAGTTCACTCAGACTCACGCCCATCGAGTCAGTGATGCCATCCAGCCATCTCATCCTCTGTCGTCCCCTTCTCCTCCTGCCCCCAATCCCTCCCAGCATCAGAGTCTTTTCCAATGAGTCAACTCTTCACATGAGGTGGCCAAAGTACTGGAGTTTCAGCTTTAGCATCATTCCTTCCAAAG